>NW_010522502.1:0-795 GCF_000687285.1 Phaethon lepturus
TCTCTTACAATATCATTTTTGTGCTAGTGCATTTTAGCCAACAATCAAGCACATGAATCAGTGCTTTGCTCTGCTTTCAAAAACTGGTATGAGGATAGCAAAGGCACCATAACCCCCTCAATCCTTCCTGCTGTCTGCCCTTAGCCTTCTAGAGAGTGTGTGATATTCCCTTTACCCCACTGCCAGTGCCGCTAAGTGCCCCTGCCCTGCCCCACTGCCAGAAAAGTCTTCTGTCCATACCTAAAAAGTTAGAATCAGGATTCAGAAACTTGATGGTGGGATCGGGAAAGAGAAACGGTAAAGGTCTGCAGTTAAACATATGTACTGTGTTCTGATTTGAAGGACTGGTGTTTTTCATGGTAAATACTCCATTTATCTGGCTGAAAATGTCCAAGGTTCATCCCTAGCTTGTATGAGCTGTCAGACTGGTCAGAGCACCCCATTTTCTACAACGAATGCCACACAAGGGCTGGATTTTGCTAGTAAATCTACCTGTCTTTGCCTACCCATCCTGGATGTCCCACGCTGCACTTGGAGGAATGCAGACAGCCTTTGGCAACGAGTCTAGACCAGCATGGATAGAGACAATTTAACAGCACTGACCTTCAACTACTGTATCAGTTGGTGAGTACAGACAGCTTAATGATTAAGTTATGAAAAAGGGCTGCCATTATTAGTTCACCTGAAGTTCTTTCCAGGTGTGTAAAATTCAAAGCTTGCTTTCCATGTCACACCACTGTACGTTGCTGCCAATGAAAACCCAAGGCTGGAGGCACTACGTTTATCTCAGCAGGA
>NW_010522502.1:826-15160 GCF_000687285.1 Phaethon lepturus
AGCAAGGACGTTTTGAAAACAGATCCTACAGTAACAGGAAGCCAACAAGAAATGAAGAAATAAATACCTGTGACATTGGTGCGGGCTGACAAAGCTTCACAGTACTTTTCCAGTAGAACAGACAAGGGCAGGTTCACAGAAGACTCACAGTGGAGAACTATCTGGATGGACAGACAGAAACAAAACAAACAGTAAAGCAGCAACACAGGATAGGTTTTCTCATTCATGAGTACAACAATCCACAGAACTTTTATAGCAGTTCCCATTCATAACTGGTTCAGGTACAGACATCCCCTCATCACAGAGAAGATTTATGGTTATACTTGCTTAGCTCCATGACACCGGATGGCATTCATCTGACTAAATGTAGGCATCTACAAATGATGGTATCTATCTACAAATCTATCCTGGACTTCTTCTTGTAGGAGCTAGTCACTAGCATTAGCAAAGCTCAGGACACAGCTTATCTCATCTAAAATTAGATAGCTAAAATAGAGAAAGTGAACCACATCCCATTAAAGATCATGTGTGAAATTTTTCTCAACTAACTTTTAACAGCTATGTGGCTGCTGAAGATCCTTACACAGTCAAAAGAGACAGGAATCGGCAAAGGGCAATTCAGAAGGCTTGAGGAAAGTGCTTCTATGGACTGTATAGGGAAAGTAGGCATCCCTGTAAGACAATCCTTGGCTTATGTTAGCCAGTAAAAAAGACAAAAAGACATGAGTTTCTGACCTTCAGAATTCAGAGTGCTGAGCCCTCCACTGAGCGCAAATGCTAGCGAGGAAGAGAGCAGTAATATCAACATGGGCACGTCAGGAAAGCTGCAGGTTCAGTACAGGATAATAGTACATTTCCAAGTAGATTTTAGGAAATATATAGAGAGTTGAATCCAAGGAATATGTTGTCATTTTCACACTTGAAAAAAAAAAAATACTGAAGTGCCCACTGCAGACAGAGAAGATCACAGAACTGTACATCTCAATGTACAGCTGAGTTGGGATACTGCTTGGAGCAAGAGAAGCTCTTGAAAGTCTTTTAAGAAAGGCAGAACTAAATGGGGTAAGAAAACTCAGGAGTGACATCCTCAAGATGCCTTTGCTTTTCTATGTATGCAGAATGACTCTACCGTAACACAAAAAGCTTTTGCTCAGGGAAATGACCATACTCCTTGAATGTTGATGTTACATTTCAGTGCTTTAAGATGTGTTGAGTGATGCGGAACCCTTTTTATGTCACTGAATTCCCTGTCACTTAATAAGAAGTGGAGTAAATGATCATGACAATAAAATTCATCAGCAACGTTGGTCTCTAAAGAAGAACTACTCTTTGTACAATACCATTTCTATCTATTTCTCACTCTGCTGTTATTTTACAGAATAGGAAGTCTTGAAATACAAACAAAAAGCCTTTCTCAGAATTCATTCTTTTCAAATAAACACTACGAAGCTGTTGTTTCTTGTCCAAGGAGACTCAAACTCCTGCTTCCCATAGCAAAGCCTCTCAGGGTACCGAGCATGCATGGTCAGGTCAAGGAGATAGAGAAAGGCAATGGCTCTGTTCTGCAGACAGGGCAGGTGCCATCTTACAAGGCACAGAACTCCAGCCGAGCCTGCCAGAGAGCAGACTCTGTAGTGGTCATGTCAGAGCCAGCCACGTGAGTTGACATAGCAGAGGCGTTTCTGCCCTTCTCTGCCTCTGCCCCTCTGCTCCCTCACAGCCAGAGCACCGTCTCACTTCCAAGAAGAAACCTGAGACGTCTCCATGTACTGTAAATACACCGCATGTTCAGCTGTCCGCTTCGTAAGGGGACGGGAAAGAACAGACAGAGGTCAAGTTTAGCACAGCATGTGTAGTAACAAGAAAGGTTAAATGTCACATTTGCTTTAGGGTCAACTTAGGTTCATTTGGCTAGAGGGAAAAGCGCCTTCCACATATTACGTTACTTTTGCTTTCATTTTCACTCCACTTACCACAGTGAACAACCTTCTTGTGTGTGATACTTTTTAAAAATTGCAGACAAACCCCAAAAGCCTAAAAAACCCTCCTAAAATAATAAAGAACAGCAAAAAAAGAAACATTAAAATAATGTAAGATTTTAAAGATAAATAATTGGGCCTGTGACTGTGTATGTATTTTGAAATACTAGTTATTACTCAAACCGCATTTCTCTTAAGATAGCTATTACTCCATGACCTCTTCCCACCAAATCAGTTCTACTTTTACCTGAAACATGCACAGAAATGTCTACCTTAATTTCTCTGAGCTACTGTGGACATTTATAAACAAACAAAAATAATGCACTGAGCCAAAGATTAAGGTGAAGAGGAGTCCTTTACTTTCTAAAGAAGGGGCACCAATTAGTAGTCTGCAGGCCACTTCTGACTCTTCAGAACAATACATGGAGCCTTTGGTCAACTTCCTGTTCAGATCTGAGGGGACTTTCAGAAAAGGAGTGGATGAATTGTTCTAGTGCATCACTGTCTATGTCTCTCATGGTCATTTCGTTTGACCTTGACCCTTGGCCATGGTCACTGCTCTTCATTAATCCATGAAAGGTCTTCATCTCTGTCAGAAGGCATGGAACTACGAGACTCAATCAGAGGAACTCACCATAAGATCACCCCTAGATATGGGAAGGGCATATGAAAAGGGCAACAACCTCAGAGAGAGAGTAGCTCTCTAACTCTTCTGACAATGTAATGTTATGTTACATTATGTTGTTAGAAGTTGCAAGGCACTAACAGGAGTGTGTATGCCTCTGAAAACAGAAGGGCTCCAATCTTGCAAACATCTATCGATGCATAATTTGTTCTTTGTTACACAAGTACTCTCATAAATTACAAAAATGAAGTCATAAAAACACATATGCAACACTATATGATATATGTAACTTGCCTCAGTGGATCCATATGGAAAGCTCTGGACTTCGACAAATATCTGACCCATCACAGTCTTCCCTTCCCTCAGTTCCTACCAGAATTTGTGATTATTTCATGCAGATTCAACAGGACTTGTACCTTACGTTTGAAAACAGTTAACACAGAGTCCTGGTCTGAAAGATTATTGTGTTCCTCTAAGTAGTGATATATATGCATATAAAACAGATGAACACTGGTACTGTAATTCACCTGCACTGGAGGTTATTTTCTGCTCTCAAACATGTAAGGAATGGCTACAGCAACATAAACAAGCCCCCAGAGCTATGAATAGGATCCCAAACTGTCAATATAGGCATGGGCTACCACAGATATACAATGGCCAGCATGCTGTAAGGTTAAGTATCTAGGAATAAGAAGCAGCAGAGCGGGTGAAGTCGGCAGGACTGAAAACGGAAGGGAAGAGTCGAAGTGGAAAAGGATGACACATGACAGCGCAACATTTATTGCCAAGCTGGGGGAGGGAAGCTCGGGAGGCAGCGAACGCGGCCAAACATGGACAGATGCATACACTCAGCTTTCCCACTATCACATAAGAATTCCCAGATACCATATTCCAGTTGTCTTATAAAAGCCAGCTTTTTGAAAAAGCTCTTACGCCTCCCTGTAAAACATCTGCTGGTGGCATGCTGAGCGAAAGCAGAGGTGCTGACATCTGGGACAGTCTCAAAGTAACAGAGCAAAAATTCTCCCTTTCAAAAAAATGTAGTATGAGGTCCTACAAAAATCCATCCTATAGAACTATAACAGCCTCTCATCAGAAAGCCACTCGCAGAAAAGCAGTGGGATTTCTCTCAAATAGTTCAGATTTCAAAGTAGAGAGAGCAACAGCTTAGCTGATCACCAAGGGATTCCTTTGCAATTCACGAAGAGAAGCACGAATTTTTCAGGTGCAGTTCATCTGCCATGATTTAAATCTCCACTGACTGTGTCTCACCCACTGTAAGGACAGAATGACTTAGATGAATCCTTTCTAAATTTTCTTTAGATGCTATATACAAAAGGAGAGGTCAAAACATTCTTAGAGGTGATGGCTACAGAACACAAGAACACATCACCATCTTAGAAAAGTACCTGGAGTACTACTGTTTTCTTTCTTTTACTGAGCAAGATGAAGTGACCTTCCAACACCAAACAATTTTGTAGTTATCAACCACAAAACATGTGCTCAGCCTACAGTTGACAAGAGAAGGTTCCATGTCATGTCTCCATTGACACATGAAAATGAAGTCTCAGTCTAAACTAGCCATCTGTGCTCCTTACGAAGTCAAAGCACTTTCCCCTCATGAGTAGGCATCTACGGTAATGGCATAGATCATGTTAGGAGGATGCTTATACCCACCCTTCATTTCTGAGAAGTAGCACTGCTGTTAATACTCCTGCTGCACCTCCTCCCACGGGTTTCTGTAAAACATCTGGGAGTGCTGAGGCCTTGAATTCTATCTTGTATCAACATCAACAGTGCAGTGAAATAGCCTTCAGCACACAGAAAGCTGCTACGTCACAGTTTTGCCCCAGAACAAAAAAGAAGAAGAAGAAGAAGAAGGAAAAGAAAAAGAAGAAGGAAAAGAAGAAGAAGAAGAAGAAGAAGAAGAAGAAGAAGAAGAAGAAGAAGAAAAAGGTTAAAAAGAAAAGGAAAACCTGTATTTAATTTTTAGTTCTTTAATTAGACAATTCAAATAAATTAATCTGAGAAATACCTCTGGCTCAGAGGTAACCTTATTAAGTTAAGATCTCTAAATACACCATTTCTACAATGAGATCAGGTATTGACCTGAATGTTTGGGAAGGACTGTCTCAGAGAAGCAGTGCAATTAAATGTAAAAACAGTTTGTGTCCATAGAAGCTCAGTTTAGGGAAACAAATGCATCTAACTTCACCATGAAAACATAATTAGTGAAAGAGCTTGATGCAGCGAAATCACCGAATCACAGAATCATTAAGGTTGGAGAAGACCTGTAAGATCATCAAGTTCAACTGTCAACCCAACACCAGCATGCCCACTAAACCATATCCTGAAGCGCCACATCCACACATTTTTTGAACACTTCCAGTGATGGTGACTCCACCACCTCCCTGGGCAGTCTGTTCCAATGCTTGACCACTCTCTCATTCAAGAAATTTTTCCTAATATCCAACCCGAACCTCCCCTGGAGCAACCTGAGGCCATTTTTCCTCTCGTCCTATCACTAGTTACTTGGGATAAGAGACCAACACCCACCTCACCACAACCCCCTTTCAGGGGTGTTCGGGTAGTTGTAGAGAGGGATGAGGTCTCCCCTCAGCCTCCTCTTCTCCCGACTAAACAACCCCAGTTCCCTCAGCCGCTCCTTGTAAGACTTGTGCTCCAGCCCCCTCACCAGCTTCGTTGCCCTTCTCTGGACACGCTCCAGCACCTCAATGTCCTTCTTGTCGTGAGGGGCCCAACACTGAACACAGGATTCAAGGTGCGGCCTCACCAGGGCCGAGTACAGGGGCACGATCACTTCCCTACTCCTGCTGGCCACACTATTGCTGATACAGGCCGGGACGCTGTTGGCCTTCTTGGCCACCTGGGCCCACTGCCGGCTCATGTTCAGCCGGCTGTCAACCAGCACCCCCAGGTCCTTTTCCGCCGGGCAGCTCTCCAGCCACTCCTCCCCAAGCCTGTAGAGTTGCCTGGGGTCAAAGCAAATCCCACACCTCGTTGACAAAGCCCATACCCTGTTTGAATACAGCTAGGCAGTTTCCAGGGCAAGTGGGCATCTGGTAAATTTTACAGGGGTTCCTGCCATCACCAGTACTCGTGTGTGAAAACAGATGCTTTGGGAAAAACACCAGGTATTCAGTCGAATGTACTTAATAACAAATGCCAGCATTTATCTGAGAAGCTCTTTCTCTGTAACAAGGGATGGCAATAATGGAAGAGAGTAAGAAGAGCCAGAATATTTGCCGACTACTAATCACCTGAAGGAATATCCACAATCAGGATAGCGAAGAATGCTATTTAAAGAGGAAAACAGAGAACAGCCTAGGAAAGGAGGGGAAGGCCGTCTTTTCTGTGGCCAGGATGGATTTATATTCACTGTCGTGTGGTTACTTCATACACAAGACGTATGCAAAAGAGATGGTTATTAAAGGACAATGCTAAGAGAGCCAGCATGGTGGAAATACTTTGCTTGTTGAAGAACCAAAAAAGGTCAGTCCTCTGCTTCAAGATATCTTTGGCCTTTCTCAGCTCAGTAACTTTGCTAGTGCAGCTGCATTTGGCAGTACACAATCGTTTGGCTCTGCTTCACCAGAAAAATAATTTCCATTTGTGATAGAAGGTCTAAATACAAGTTTTCACAGGAACCTGCAGCCTGAAACCTGAGCCAGCTAAGGTTACAGAAAAGGAAAGACTGTTAGCACAGTTCAAGAAAAACAGTCTCCTTTTCAAGTCATCCTTCAGCTCTTTCAGCTCCTTGTCATTACTTGTCTCTAAGTTAATCCAAGTGGCTAGATAAAATAATGCTACTAGCTAGTGAACGCCAAATGATCCAGGAGACATTGCTCTATTATCTTAGAGGCCAGCATGCATTCTGCAGCTCTTTCAGGAAGTCTGGAGAAAGACAATATAAATCTGCATGTAATGGGAAGTAGGATCCTCAGTTCAACACAGCAACTAAACATATGCTCAGTTCTAAGCATGAAATTAAATTCATCTTTATTCAGAAATAAATTAAAAAAACCTCAAGCATCTGCTACACTGAGCCCACCACTGAACTTCACTGTTGTCTTTGAAACTTGGAGACCTGCCTCCATTAAGCATCTGCCTACATGCTCTGCTGAATAAGGGTGTAGAAGGGAGGTTCTTCATCCACTGAAAACCATGCATGTGCTAAGTGCCTTTCTGAGTCACAGCATACAAAGCAAAACTGTTTACGTCCACTCATGAGCTGGACTTGACCCCCCAAGTCTCTATGCCCTCCAAAAGCAACATGAGATATTAAAATGGAGCAAAGCAGCATTTAAATCATAGCTAGGCTGTCTTCACATAAAATTGTCTAATGGAAAGACTTTTCAATTTCATACCCTTGAAGAGTTTCATTCTTCGTTCCCCAAACCTGTGGATATCATATTCAGACTCTGGAAGGGGAGCAAGCCCTTCACAGCAGTGCTGCCTTCATATCTGCCCTTTTCCTACGTCTTCACACCAAACCTGTGACTAATTCTTCCCTACTCTTTCCTCCCAACTCACATTAGTATGAATCCCCTCGGCAGTTCAAATGCGATTCACCTCACTCACCTATTTCAGAAGGCATTGCTTTAGGCTCCCTAATACGCAGTGGAAGAAGGAAGCCCTATCAAGGAACAATCCATCACTTCTGCTTTAAACATGTACTTTAGGATGAGATGACTTCTGCACTGGAGAAAAAACACAGAGGGAATCCAGAGTAGCTCAAGTTTAAATGTCACATTTACCCAAATGAATGCCAGTATCTCAGCTACCTCTCCCAGGCAAACTTTTATCTATCTGAATAGTCTCTGCAAAGATCATTCACCCACCCATCATCATCACACTGCCCCTACACTTCAAGGTCTCCCTTCACAGGCTCTCCCAGTTCTAGATCATCTAATGTGAGGTCCTAATCTTTGTTTTTCGGGTCTCTGCCAGCATGGTCACACCTAAAAATAGGTAACACACCATCTCCCATTTTGGATCAAGACTTTAATCAGCTATTGATATCTACTCTCACTGTCCATGGAATGTCAACAATGGTACCTCTATATCCTCCATAACATGCTCCTTTGACCCAAGACTTCATGGTAGTTCACTGCTGATGACCAGTGTCACCTCACTGGCTCATTCTTAATTCTCTTTCTTTCCATCCATTGCTTCTTCCTCAAGCTGCCAACACTGGGGCTGGAGCCCACCTTTAGTATTTGAAAAGCACATATCAAAGTGAAATTTAACTCCAAGACTGGAACAAGAGGTCTAAAAACAGTCTTTCACTACCTGAAGGGGAATTACAGAGGAGTCAGACTCTTTTCGGACATAGACAGCAAAAGGACAAGATCATTTTGCATGCATCATTCACAAGCTGCAGCAAGGGAAAATCTTACAGGACCTGAAGAAAAAATTATGCACCATGACAATGCCTGAGCACTGGAAAAGAGGTTCAGAGATGTTGTGAAATCTGCATCTTTGCAGACTTTCAACTGCAGTGAGGATGGATTGAACTGGACGAGGCTCTGAGCAACATGATCTGGCTTTGGAATTATCCCTGCTTTGAGAAGAAGGCTGGATAAGACACCTCTAGCAGTCCCTCCCAGCATAAATTATTTTTTCATTCCTTGATTCTAGGACATATAGGCCCTATGGTAAAAAGAATAATATATAATAGTTACTCACAAACCCTTTTTATTGGCAATACTGTAATTAACAGTATACAGTCTGTATCTTGAACAATAATCAGCGATCTAGAGGCTTTGAGGTTTTTTCACTCATGTTTCTAATATTTTGGACTCTGTTCACATAATCATAATTAAAATACCATACCAAATACTTGAAAACATATTTTAAAATTATTTTTATATTTCAAGATAAAATTTTCTTTACTTTTTTTTTTCTTCTGTCTGAAGGAAAAAAATACTGAATGTCTGACAAAACTTTAAAATATTCATAAAAAGGCACTTGTTTTGAGAAAGCAGGGGTTTGTTACACCTGGGAAACTCTCAAGTTTTAGATGGACTAAATAGCAGATCTCCCATCAGACAGGACATGAGTCAGGATGAGGAAAGACCCTCACTCCATCTGATTTGGAGCTTGCCTAGTCAAAACCCTTCCATGTGCTCTGAGACATAATTCTTGCCAGCCAGAAGGATAACCCTTGCCTTCTTCTCTGCTTTGAAAGAGTCAATTGACAACAGAAGGAGCAGACTGGTCCTTGGACATCCTTGCCTCCAAAACAAGGAAACAGCAGGAGCACAGCCCTCCTCTAAGTAGCCCTGGGGACTGGAACTGAGAAAGCAGAAAGGTTACGCCTGTGATGGCCACACGACAAAGTGGCCACTACAAAGCCAGCCACGGGTGCTCTCTCACGGGCCACCTCGCTGCTTCTGCTGGCATGAGCCTCCTGAAACGCAGGCTATGTCTGGGCTGTGGGGGTCTGCTCCTGCCACTCACGGGGAATCGATACTTCAGTCTGTGCTCCGAGACGCCCGCTAGCAGAGCCTGGCTGGCAGCCGCGCACGCAACCTGCTTGGAGCCATCAGCACGCTTCCTTCTGTTTGCTTTTGCCTTCTTCCCTCCTTCCTCCCAGAACTTCCTTTCCTCTGGAAAAGCCACCCCTGCTAGTGGACAGCACTCCCAAAACTAAGCACAGCGCGGAGATAACAGCACTCAGAAAGGCTCCTACGTCCCAGGAACCTGGGTAACAGCAAGAGAGATTATCCCATAGCTCCCAGAGGCAAGTGGCTTCTTTCCAGTTCTCTGGCACTTCAGCTACTATTACCAGGGCAAGGGTTTAGCATTGCAGTGAGGACAGCTAATGTATTTTAATCTCCATCTGCATTGCTCACTATTTACTTTCCCGGCATACACAACCCAGAGTGGATAGTTATTCAGCCAGGATTACGCAAAAGTTTATAGAGCTTTAATTAGTTTCACTTTCTTACAGTTCTGTTGAAGAAGTACTTTTCAGCTCTTTAAATACCAAATGGATTTTCTTTCTTATTTAGTGAAAACAAGCCACGTTTCTGTACAAACATGTGCCGTTTAATTGATCATTCCCTGAGAAGGACAGCTTCCAAGTTCTCCGCCCGTTGAGCTCCACAATAGAGGTGTCAATCTGGGGAACGAGACATGCATGGGCAGGAGCAGCACGCTCCCAGCACCTGACTCTCAACGTGGGCTCACTTGCTCAGCAGTGAGGTACTTGTGAGCCAGAGGTCAGGACGGGATGTTGAAAACCATCTCTGGGAACTGGCTTTCTCAGAACGCTTCCCAAATGGCACAGCCTTTGTCAAGATCGTGTTAGAGCCAGCAGAAATTCTGCTTCTGAGAGCCAACCCAAGTGGTCCCAGACCCAGAGAACTGACCAGTACTTACAAAAGCATGACACACTACATGTCAAAGAGCATTGCAATTATCCCCACACTGGCATCTGAAACTGGAAATGAAATTTTCATACATTTGGACATAATTAATGAAATTCAAGCAGCCATTCACCTGGAGGACAGTACTTGTTAGCTGAGTGCAATGGTAAATGACTAGTTTCTATTTGTCTTCTCTTGTAATAACAGCCATAGCAAAATTTATTCAACTCTTCAGAGAAAAAATTAAAACACATAAAGCTCTTCACCCAACACTTGCCAGCTCAAATCAAAAATAGTTATTTTCAAAGCTATTAGGATTTTAAAAAAGGTTAGCAGTAAAAGAAAGTAATTCTGTATAAAGAAACAGTTTGATAAAGCAAACCAGCAGGAAGTGTTTAGTTGCCAAGGCTGGTTGCTATGAATAGGAAGATAAGGAGGCAAAGGCAACGTTTATGCAGTGCTTTGATCCATGTCATTGCGTGTCTACAGGAGGCAAGGAGGTGCCATGTGGCTCGCTGGACAGCTCCAGCTTTACATCCAAGAATTAACGTTTGCACTTTCATAGAATCACTTATGTTGGAAAGGGCTTTAAGGGAGAACAGACTACATTTGGGAGTAAAACTTGTGTAGGTTAAAAGAAAGAAGGACATTCACATGATCAAGATTTGATCTGTTTCAATTTATAGACACAGAGTAGAAAAGTAAATTCCTGAAGAGATGTCATTTACTGGATAAAATTTTAATCTAAAGTAAACCATCTTTTCCCCAAAGCCTCCTTCTTGGGTTTGCAGTGCTGCAAACCTTAAAGTGACATAAACTAAAAAGGATCAAATTCAGCAGTGTGTGGCGCATGTTTTTACTGTCTACATTTACTGACCTCTCCCCTTCCCTAAAAAATAAAATCTGCAGAACTATTAAAAAAATCTAGATATGTGCAAGTATTTGTTCTAATATAATTTTTTTTAATATTTGGTTTACTAATATATAGGGCAAAATGAAAACAAAAAGAGAAGAGAAACACTCTTCCTTCAAAAGTTGATAGTATCCACTACCCTGTTTTTCTCATTGTGAATCTCCCAGATCATCACATCACCAGTGGGACCCCACAGTAATCTCTAGCACAAAGCAAGCTGATCGCTGAATTCATAGCAGTGAAGAGCTTGCCTTAGAGGAAAATGCCTCCCTCAGGCACTCATGGAGAGCCCTGAGCAATGGGAGTACAGCATACTCCATCTAAGTTAATAAACCAAACAGTGCAAAGGTCTGTTTTAAGTACTTAATCATTTATACTGTCAAAGTTTTAGAATGGTTCCTGGCCACATTTTTGCCCCAAGCAGTCTGGTGGTATCTCAAAACAGGTCCCGGGAATGATCTGGGAGTTAGGCTGCACCATGGACCATTCTCAATGGACAGTTCGCACACAGTCTCCCCATTTTAGAAGCTGAAGGAGCTTAGTACTTACGGGCAAAAGCCACTCTCTGGCACTTGGCCTGAAGGCTGAAGAGCTGTCCCAGCAACCTTAACGTACTAGTAGAGATACAACCTATGAGACTGAAACTAAACAACTATGCACCTGATAGCGCACACTCTGCCATGAGAACCCTGCACTGAATTCCTCCACCAGCTTCAGCAGAGGCATGAGAGAAGTAGGGCTGGCACAACTGCACTCTGGTTTGCAATGAGAAGGCCACAGAGTTTAGAGGACTTAATCATTATTTCTCATCCACCCTTGACAGAATAATAATATGTGAGCAGATACCTTATATGAACAAAAGTTAAAGGTTGCTTTCTCTCTAGCTAAGGGCAGCTATGAATATCACTGAAATGTTTCACGGCAAAACTACCAGCCAGCCAACATCAGCCGTTCTCGCATACAACCACCTCCTTCAAACATCCAGTAATTACCACAAGTTGGCTACAGATTTAAACCCTGCCAAAGTTCTACACCAGGAAAAACTTCTCATGATGAGATGTTTATGCTGCATTAATTCACAGTAGGACTGAATTTTGGCAGTCACAGACCAGGAATATTATTTAACTTGTCACCACCGGCTGATGTACTCAAACTGCTCTGTTTGTTTTAACAGCTTCAGGAGAGCATATGAATTACAGCAAGCTTTGTTTTTGTTTTTGATGAATAATCCCCCCTCCTCCAAATTACGTGAGCTCAGCAAGGACTCTATATCAAAATGTCAAAAGAGTCATCTGCCTTTGTTTTATGGTTTGTTTGAGTTTTTTTCACATTCAAGTAAATGCATTTTCCCGTGTATCATAGGTACAGAAACCCTTTAAGAGAACACAAAACTAAGAGCATGCTGTGCAAGTCTTCACCTTTTTGCTGACCAGCCCTGTGAAATCCGACAGTTCATTTGCACCAGCATTTTCATATGGAATATCTAATTCTGTACTAGAAAGTTGCCTCATTTCGTAAGTGTTGCAAACCTGCAGTTCCCATAAAACACAATTGCTCAGCTGCTGTGAAAACTTAAGCTTCCTTAATCGCTTAAGGGCCTGCTCCCACAAGCAGCTATGCCTTTTCTCAAACCCACAAATGTGAATAGAGCCATTGACTTCGAGTCAACTTTCAAGTGTTTTCAAGTTAAACGGGAACTTAAGAGCTTTGGATTTGAGCCAAAGTTTTAAAATATTGCTCTTAAGCTTCTTGGTGCAAAGTCTTGTCCAGCTGTAAAGCAGAGAGAGATTTACCAACAACATTTGCAGATGAAAACATACTCCAAAAGAAAAGTAAAAGCTCTGCTTTTGCTACAACTGCAGCAACAAAAGATGTTCTATACATGAGGCTGAAGATCATCTTCCAACACGTTACCTCCACATACCGCACAGACGTACACGAGTCGGTATCAGACACAAGTATGCTGCATCCAAACAAGCTCCTCCATATAAGCGCACTTGGAATAAGCTCCAAGTACGTTTCTCTCAGACTAAAGGCATTTTATGGAAACTTGACATTTTGATTCTTAATCTGTGCTACTTTCTTTCTTTCAAGGCAGCTGTTTTGTTTTTAAAGCAGCAATTCAACTACCAAAATTTACAGGGGAAAACTGTCCATAGATTATATCTACAGGGGACACACATTTTTTGATTCATTGAAAAGAATTAGTCCGGCAACTCTCAGTACCTGGGTACTTTTGATAACCTCACTGCAAGACGTTCCCCTCTCTAAACATAAACTGAAATATTTTTATGGGCCAAAAGAAATCAGTAAGGGAAAACATAGCCTGGAAGAGAAGAGGGACTAAGAAACAAAGATTTGGAAGAACTGGTTTGGGATTGAAAACAGCAAGTGTGTATGCCACTCTGATCCCAGGTGCACTGATCTCTGACTGGGGAAAAAGACATTGACAGAGCTAAGAAAATATTCTCTGTCTTCTAGAAAAGCTACTGCAAAGCTTTTAACATTAAATTGTCGGTTGCCTTTGGAGCCTTTTGTTTTCCCAGACTTGGCTTCCTGCTATTTTTTGTTGTAAATTAGAGAGGGAAAAAAAAAGACAAAAAAAAAAAAAGAACATAAGGAAATAGAACAGATTTTCTTTCTTTATCGAAGGCAATGTTAAAGATGGGCCAATTCCGCTACTGTCCAGAAGGATCACTGCCACTTTCTTAATGCTGCGGGAACAGCCTTTAAAAATTCTGCGGGAGATCAATGCACCTCCTGCTTAATCTCTCACATTTGTATTGCAAGTATCACTTACCACACTTAAAACTATCACTTAAAACAAACAAGCCACCAAAGAAGTCAGTCTGACTTAGGAGTGTGGGCTGGGAAAGCTGTTTTAAGCACAGTCGGGACTGTTTTACGGCCAGGACACAGGCCAATCTCATCTCCACCTCACCCCAGCATCACCCAGGGAGAAGCTTGTGATGAAGAAGGACCACGAGGAAAATCCTCCCTTACATTTTGTTCAAGAGAATCTCAGAGGAAACACTTGGTCGGATGCATGGGCTGCGCCCTGCCCTTCGCCGCCGCTGCTTGCTGATCCCTGCAGTGAAAGAGCAACTGATGCTGAGCCCACGCCGTGAGGAGAGGGACCACGGCGAGAGGCTGGGGACAACGGGCACCAGACATGGCTCCCCACTGCCCCGCTGAACTGGGCGGTGTCAGGAAAACCCCTTTCCTCTGGCGCAGGGAGCTGCGACCCCAGTGGGTCCCTGTGGTGGACCTTCTCTGGCAAGGAAAGGGGATGGGGAGGTGGCTGCTTCACAGAGAAGGGGAGACCACGAAGGGCCATGGTTAAGCCCAGGGCTCTGAGGGGACCCAGGGGTGAGCGGCCATGCGGTGTTTCAGCGGCTGGAGACGGGCGGGACCGGCGAGGGA
>NW_010522503.1:0-10722 GCF_000687285.1 Phaethon lepturus
ACACGGCAGGCAGCTCTGGGCATGCAGTGAGTTGAGGGAAGGTCTAGTTTGAAAGGGAAGTAGCCACTGAGTTGATGTGTCTCCAGGTGTGGACAGTCATTCAGCAGTGCTTTGGGGATTGAACTTAGTGCCAGTAGGTCCCCATAAACCATTGTTAGAAACCTAAAGTCTTTTCTTGAAAGTGGTCCAAATCTCAGAAAAGGGTTGTGAAGCAGGGCATAGCAATGAAGGAGAGGCTTTTATCCAGATGGCTTTTGAATATCTCCATGGATGGAGACTTCGTAACAGCTCCAGGAAACCTGTGCCAGTTCCTGGTCACCATCACAGTGAAAAAGTGTTTCCTGATTTTCAGAGGGAACCTCCTGTGTTTCAGTTTTTGCCCACTGTTTCTTGTCCTGTCACTGGGCACCACTGAAAAAAGCCTCGCTCCATCCTCTTTGCACCCTCCCCTCAGGTATTTATAGACATTGGTGAGATCCCCCTGAGCCTTCTCTTCTCCAGCCGGAATGGTCCCAGCTCTCTCAGCCTTTCCTCATAGAAGAGATGCTACAGTCCCTCAGTCATCTTAGTGGCTCTTTGCTGGACTCTCTCCAGTAGCTCTATATCTCTGTTATACTGGGAATCCCAGAACTGGACACAGCACTCCAAGTGTGGCCTAACCAGTGCTGAGTCAAGGGGAAGGATCACCTCCCTCAACCTGGTGGCAACGCTTCTCTTAATACAACCCAGGACACCATTCACCCTCTTTGTGGCAAGAGCAAATTGCTGGCTCATATTCAACTTGGTGTCCACCAGGACCCCCAGGTCCTTTTTTGCACGGCTGCTTTCCAGCTGGTCTGCACCCAACAGATGCTGGTGCATGGGGTTGTTCCTCCCTAGGTGCACGGTTTTGCTCTTCCTTTGCGCTACTGGACCCAGTATTGACCTCTGGGTTTTGCCTTAGTACCCAGTTGTACACTATCCTTAAGAGAGAAAACACTTTATGTTAAGTGGGCCCTAGCAATTGCAGAATCACAAAGACTTCAAGCCTTACTGCCATGTTTACCAGTATTGCTAATTAACTAAATTGTGTGCTAAGACTCTTTGTGACATTAAAGCAAAGCAACTAAAGAAGTGCACAGGCACCTCTACATTCCCCCAGTAAACTCCATGCTTTGCATGCAAACAGGGTTATTCCTACAGGTTCAATATAATGTCCACAGAGGCAAGACATTGAGACCAAAGCATTTCCCATCACCTTCAGGGACATGGACTTCACTATCTCAAATATTAGACTATCTAGGTCACTGAAGCTAGTCTGTGCTTGATCCTTGGAGGAGAATCTGGATGGTAGGACTACCAGCCAGCAGGATCTTGTTCTAATAATGGTTCTGGCCCACTCTAACTGAAGCTGTTTTCAATATGGGGCCATAACAGCCATGTGGAAATAGACACCCTGAAGGTCGAGGGGTAGGAGCTTGTGACCCCATTCAGCAGAATTAGCATCATTATCTTGAAGGTGTGAATCTGGCATCTTTTCTATCACCAGAAAGAATCACTCCATTCCTGGGCACAAAGAAATGGCAGCTATAGAGCTCTTCCACTGAAATGGGAAGGGGCAGGTTCCCTGTCCCCAGAATCAACAGGGAAGAAATTCTGTCAGTCTATTCTCCATGGTCTGAGACTGCAGACCTTGGTCTCTGATAGTCCAGGCACGCTATCGCTGTGGTCACCTCCTTAGGAGGGAAAACAACCTTGCATACAGAGGAACGATACAGGATTTACACAAGAGAACTCAGAAAGCTGCAGACAATCACATCCTACAAGGAAGACTAGGAATACTGCCTGGTTTCCCAGGCGGGAAAATCTGTAGAGGGGCTGCAGGACATACTGTCCCATCTAACCCTGCATCAAGTGTTGGAGGAGGTCCTATTTTGGCCGAAGATTTCTATGCTCATGTGCAAATCCACAGTGTGAATATATATGCTGGCTTAAGTTCAGAGAAGAAGAAACTGTTGTTAGTGTGGATCCCTAATTTGAATTTCTGTGCCCATCAGAAGTATTAGCCTATGTCTACAATAATAGTTCTGTATTAGTACTTCAGTACTGGTATAAGCCCCAACATTAGCATAATGTGACTATGGGTATGTGGGCTTTGGTTGGTATCTTGGGGTGAAACACCTGAAAGGTACTTGGTATTAATCATTCAAGACTCTGAAGGATTACTGAAATCTATAAAAATTCTCCAGAATCTTGTATATGGAGATGTGGCCCTCATGCTAAGAATAATTTGCATATTGAGTTCAGCTAAAACTTATATACTTTACATTAAATAATACTGACTTCACCATGAAGCAGCATTTATAGATGACACCAAGTGTGTCTGCTTACTTTTCTGTCAGCTGCACTGCAATACAAAAATAATCCTGGTGGCTTAGACCAGCAGGGGTGAAGGGGCTTGACTGAATTCAGCATTAAACAGTCCAGTGCCATTCAAACTGAATATCAAGGCTATTCTAGCAACTCCTCTGGAAGAATCAGCATTAGAAAAACTCTTTCAGACAGTCAGAATAAGAAGATAAAATGTTAAAACATTGACGGCTTTCACTGGAAAACTCTAAATTTGGATCAATTTCCCTTTTTCCCCTTTTGCATTAACTAAATAAAACATGGAAAACAAGAACTTCTCGTTCAGTGTTTTCAGTAGATGTTTTCAAAATATCTTTTTGAAGGAAATTATGAGCTAAAGCAACGGCAGGTGTAACAGTACGTGTTGTGAACACAGGTATGAATTCAGTGAATGTCTACAGGCGAAAGATACCAAACTATTGGACTAAGTTTGTGGAGGCTGGAAGAGAAGGCAGGAGAAACTGCAAAAAAGTTTGGGAGAATAACCCAGTGTTCAGTGTTTTAGTGTATGACATAAAGCTCAGAAAAGAAAAGTGAAGTGTTTGGTCAGCTGGCATAAGCATCCCTCAAAAGGCTTCTAAGCTACTGAGCATCTGCTTTGGATTTGTTTTAATTTATAAAGCTCATCTATCCGACCCAGGTATCACTTATATGACACTGGCATAGCGGCTTCTTAGAAAGAAGCAGTCTCTAATCTGAAGTAGATAATCCAGATTTCACTGTAGTTTAACTCTGTAGATGGCAGGAAGCTACACCAGGGAAAACTCTGCCCTGTTTCCTGTATCCAGGCGCAGCCAAGGAAAAATCTCTCCAGGAAGGAATTTCAATGCACAAAGAAGAATGCAACATTTCCTGCCAGCCATTAATTTTCTGTCAATCCTATTTCTATTTATGCAGGGCTAGACTCCATTGGGAGCAGAAGCAAAGCACAGCACACTTAAAAGAGAAGAGGCAGGCTGAAAGCCATTTCTGGATACAGACTCTCCTGCACAGCAATGCAGTGTCGGCAAGGTGCACATTCCCCAGAGAGGAGAAAGGATTCAGTTGTGCTGAAAATAGATCCTTCTTGAGACAGAGATCAGGCAGTTGCCTCCCATTCTGCCAGCCCTTAAGATGTGTATTTTCTTCTCCTGATCCCTGTGGTTAGCTGAGAGACAAGGAGTGAGAAGCCATTTTTTAGCTAAGCAGCACAGCCAGACTGGAGCAGGGAAATGGAAGTGCTGTATGTTGGCTAGTGGGAATCTCCGTCTCATGCATGTTCAGGGTTATCAAGCTCACGAATTGGAAACATGAGAATGTACCTGTCTGGCAGGAGGTTTTGCAGCAGGAAAAGGAATCTTTTACTGTAGTCTGGTGACACCCAACCTTTCACCCTGCGAACTACTCTCAGGCCCTAACTAGAACAGACTGCCCTCCAAGAGGAAGGACTTTGGGGTTATGATGGATATGAATATGAGTGCTCTCACTGCAAACAGGACAATCCAAGTACCATGTAGTGTTAGACATGTAGTCAGCTGATTGTAGGAAGTTATTATCCTTTTTGCTTGACACTGGTGAGTCCTCATCTGAAATGGTTTGTCCAGTTTTAGGCTCCCCAGTTCAAAAGGGATGTGAACTAGTGAGAGAGGGTCCGGCAGAAGGCTAATGAGATGACCAAGGGCCTAGAAAACTTGTGCTATGAAGATAGTTTGAGGGCATGTTTAGTCTGAGGAAAAAAGGGCTAATGTACATGAGGGGCAGTTACAAAGACAATGTGCCAATCTTTTTTCATGACTAGTAGGCAATGTAACAAGGGGCAATGACCACAAATTGTTGCTTGAAAGTCTCCAGTTAGACATTAAGAAAATACTGAGTAACGCAGAAATGGCACAGGCTACCCAAAGAGGTTGTGGAGCCTCTGTCCAAAAAGCTTAGCTAATCAAAGCCATGACTGATCTCACCAACACTGGCAGTAGATCTGCTTGAAGTTGGAGACTGAACTAAAGACCTCCAGATGTTACTTTGCAACAGCATTTCTGTGGCTTTAATGTAGAGCTTCCCTCTATCCATCCAAAATGCTCAAAGCTAAACAGAGAGGGTATCTGCAGCTTCATGTCTTGTGCTAAGAAACAGAAATTTTCCTGAAGTCCTGAAAAGCAGCTTTTCTCCAGTGGACCACTCGGCATGAATCTTTGATCTCACTGCACTGTTGGACACAGTTAATCCCATGCAACTTGTCAAAGCATATCCCTCTAGAATACCAATTCCAGAATACCGCTTCTCAAGTATGTCATCTGGAAACATCCTCAGCAGCAGTAGGCTTCGGTAGCACTCGGTCCTTGAAAAACAGCATGACATGCAGGCAGAGTCAAGAGCTGTGGAGCTAACTGGGGCAGCAAAGTGCATCACGTCAGAAAGAAGTTCCACCAAGTGAGGAGCATCAGGGCAGGCAGAGTACAGGAGAGTCCTCTTCTTATCACAGGATGGACACATTCACAGTGGTAATTGCATGCTGGTAAGCATTTCCCCAGCCCTGTTACAGGAATTTAGGGATCTGGTACAAACCTTTTTTAATTCTGAGTCACTGGGTACGATTTGTCAGAAAATATGTGTATGATATAGCGAACAGCAGCTAACATCACCACTGTGTATTATTTCTGACCATAACATAACATTAAAGGAAACAAGATTATGCAATGTCCTTGCCAATGGCAAGGCGGGGTTTGACTGGATGATCTTTAAAGGTCCCTTCCAACCCAAACCATTCTGTGATTCTGTGTGATTCTGTGAATGACTGTACTGGATCAAAGGAACATGTAGAATCTCACACTTGAGACATTTCTCAATCTCCCCAGATACCCACCCTCCGCATGATGTCCCACCCACGTGATGAAACCTTCTAGAGCACAAACCACCTCAAATTGGTGAAAAATGCTGTGACTGAAGCAAAACGAAATAAGGCATACATGGAAAACTACTGAAACATCAATATATTTTCTGCATCACTGCCAATAATGAGACACAGAAGCACAAACATGTTCCTACTATCTCTGTATGAAGCCTAAGAAGCCTTTGGCTTTCCCAGGTCTCAGTGACCTACTTCTCATGAGAAACTTCTCATGGAGCCTGTAATGCTCATGGGATATAGCACACATCCCCTTTAATAGGGACCCCCTTGCACACCCAGCTAGTGAGCCCTGGGAGTCTGGAGAGAACCCAAAGCTGCTCAGCTTCTGCTCCAGTAGGAAATCTCCTCCTGTGGGTCGACAGCCTGGAGAGCAGGCTCAGGTGCCTGCTCAGACAGCAGTGTCTCCTGTGCTTGGGGACAGGTCAGTTCAGATGCTTCTCCTCAGGTGAGTGGGGTCCCTGATGCCCCGATCAGGAATTGGGAGGTGCTCAGGACCATGGGAGGGGCTGGGAATGTCTGCATGGATGTGCCATGGGAGGGGCTGGGAATGTCTGCATGGATGTACTGCTCCTCTGAGCACACATCAGTATTAAGGCGAAATGAAGTCAGCCCTGCCTATGGTAGGTAATTACTGGTGAGTACGCTGCCCTGCTTCAACCTAATCAACTTGCTGGGTGACTGGTCTCCAGATCCTCATAAAACATTGTAAATATTCCACAACATAGAATTTATATACATCTGTTCAGTTTTTACATACACATTAATGCTTGATGTGTTACCAACTGTCTCTAAACACTATGTCACACAGCTGACAGACTTGGTGACAAGCAATTTTGCTTGGACATGCTTCTGAAGTTAGGTTCCTCTCATTTATAATGACCAAGTATGACCTGGTGTTGAGAAATTCAAAGATTTTTGTCCATCTGCTGCATCTGTTACTTATTTTCAAAAGAATTAACATATATTCCCTCAAAATCTCCAGAGGAAGAACATCCTGCCTAGTCACTAGTACGAAAGAAACTGGTTGCACAGCAAACCCATTCAAAACAGACACCAGTTTCACTTTCTTTTTTTTCATTTGACAAAACTCCCTCAGATAGGCCTATAACACTAGGGTGCTTCCTAGGTAAAAACAGTTTGATGCTCTTTCAAGCTATCTTCTCCCTTGCATTGCTACCTGTTATCTGATAAACAGCACTTGAGGAAAGAGGGGTTTAATAATTTTGATGCCAGGCATTGGCACCAGCCTGTTCGTGCCGAGGGAGGTGGAAGTGGCTGAGCTTGAACAGATAAGTGTAGGAAGATCGCTGACTTTCCAGGCTTGCAGCTGCTGAGACGGATGGGGAAAAGCTGTGGCTGTGGTTTCTGGGAGCAGCTATTTAGCACTACCCACGGCTCCAGTATGCTTTCCTGCAGTAGTAATGTGGCCTTGCAGAGCTCTGGCATAAGCAGAGTCATTTTGCTGTGATCATTATGTGATTATTATCCCCTGCTTCTGAACACTGCTGGCTACAGGAGGTTTTTCTTAAACAGTAGGGTTTTGTTTTACTCCCTTCCTTCCCTTTTCCCAGGTCTTCAGAGAACTTTATTCCTAAATAATTTGCTTTTCCAGCTGATATACAAAACTTAACCTCAGCCCATTTGAGAGGGTATGAAACAGCAGCTGTGCGTCCATCTCCCAGCTGAAAACAATGGGGATCTGTAAGGCTTGCTCAGCTGTGAGAAAGCCAGAGTAGAAAAAAAACATCATGCAGAGATAGTTTCATAAATTTGAGAATAAGCAGACAGCCATATCAGCCTAGAGCAAAGGTCCAGCTGTTATTTTGTGCCTGAGTGTACATTGGATGCTTGGTGAAAATCCAATTTTATAATATTATGTAAGCATATCATCTTCCCACCTGGTTGTTGCTTTCCCACAGTGAAAGATCATAGTCTGGACAACTTATCTCTCCAGTGCTCCCATCAATTTTGTCATTTTTCTCTGTACTCTTCCTAATTGCACAGGCCAAAACTGCAGAAAGCAAGTAGCCTGTTAGAGTGATTTCTGTTTTTTCTCAGTTGATCCTGACAATTCCTGATACTCTGTTTGCCTTTTGTGGCCACCAGTGAGCACTGACTTGATATTTGGAGGCAACCATTATTATGGTAGCCTTCCTATCTCCTAATTCTGGTCCTCCTTTCAGAGACTGAATTTCTATAGGGTTTGGTCTATGTATGGCTCAGAGTCATCGTATGGACAGAGAAGTTGATGTTCTGTTTCGTCTGCATAAAGGGTTTTTACGACTGATGATTATAGTGTCTGCCTTACAAGGATGACATCTTTCTTAGTGGCTTTCAGCCAAATGATAGTGAGTGAGACTCAAGCGTGGCACAGCTGAGCTAACAGAGCAGTGGGGAGACAGGTAAAGCAGCAAACTTTTATTTGGGGGCAAGCAACTCTTCACTGAGTACCAGAGTTGTGCCATTACTCAGACTCCTCATGTTCCCAGCAAACATCAGCGGAAGAGCTGACTGAGGAGGTGACATTCAGGATGCCCTTTCTATCACCCACCAAAGCAGCTGAGGAGCTCCTGTTACAGAGCAGGGGAGTGGGGTGGGCAGGCTAAGACGCCTCTGGGTAAGACAAAGAAAAAAAGAGAGCAAGTGGCAAAAGGGGGAGGGAAGGAAAATCAGGATTAGGTGCACAATATTAGCACTAGCAACAACTGTATCCTAAAAAAGAGAGCAATGAGGAGATATCTTCCCAGGCTGACCCGTATCTGTGACAGATGCACAAACCCCACTTTTGGGCAGATTTCAGTGCTAAAAATGAAAATATACTGGTATGGAATTTGAATAAACCTGTTCACTTTAAGCATTGGACTTTTCAAGGTTAAGACAGCCCACTGGATTACTGTAGGATTTTCTGAGTGCTAGAGTCACTGCAGTGAAGTTACCAACAGGAAACATAGTAGAATTTTCTAGTGACATTTTCTGAACTTTTTATGTTGCTGAAAAGTTCCCTTTCAATTCTCAAGAAATTCTTCAACAACCTCATTATTTTGTGTTGGCAGGTAGATTTCCTTGGTGGTCAGCCTAAACATTTCCTCAGTTGCTCTCTGTATCCATCTGAGATGCGGAGGGAAGGATACAGGTCCCTGCCCCCTTGAAGGGCAAATCAGTTGTGTGAAGCAGAACAGCTCCAGCAGGAGACCACGATGTGCCACCAATAGCCAGCAGCCAGGGTGTTTTACATCTCAGTCAAGAGTGAAGCCTGAAAAAATACATGCTAAATCTGCTGCAGCTCAAGATGTAGTGTCACCTTCACTCCATAGCTGCTTTGCTGAGCAACACAGATGTATGTTGCTTTCCTTCCAGATCAGTCCCTCGGGTCCCTCAAAGCACCTGCTGCTCCCTGAGAATTGCCTCCAGGTGGACAGCATCTTGAAGGGTGCCTCGTAAGGTCTCACAGCAGACTCGTCCCATGCTCCCACACTGCTGTCCGCTTTACTGCTAAGCCTGGCCTTCACCTCTCTGGGCTCCAATCCCAAAGCCTTCATGTAGGCTGAACTGCATTTCTCCCACCTGTACTGTGCTGACATCGGGGATGTGCTGCTGGCAAGGGGGTGGGTGTGGGGGGAGGCAGGGCCTGTAAGACCACAGTTGTGAGACCCTAACAGCAAGGCTCAGATGATTCCTCCTCTCCTGGCGCTCCTCACAGGAGCTTACAGTGCAAACTGTTGAATTTGACTTTACTGACAAAGAGTTTCTGAAGGGGAGTGTTTCCAACCATTTGCTCTACTCTTACTGGAAGGCTGCATTTGAGCTCAGGAGATCGCTGGCCGTCCATATGGGACAGCAGCTCTATATAAGCCCATCAGCTGCATCTATTTTAAACTTTCTCTCAGAGATGTTCGTTTATGGCCACTATGGACTGATGTTTTTCTCAAAGCCTTTGCACAAGCCCGTATCAGGTGACAGGCAGCCTCACTCCACAGATAGAGTGTCAATGCAAAATGACCCTCATTTTCCATAAAGCAGTGAGTAATTAATCTTCCTCACATCAGCGTCCCACTTTGATCCTGATAATCCAGCAGGCTTTATAGTAGTGGCTGTCAGTGGGGATTTTTTCCAAGCTTCTGCTCCTTCTGCATACATCCTACTGCAGCTCAGAACCACTAATTTGTCCCTTTCCCCATTAAGTTTCTACCCCCTCCTCCCAGGACAGGTAGGAGCAGCTAGTACCACTCAGAGGTTCTTAGCTTCTGCTCCCATCTCCTCCTCCACTTCTGGGTTGGTTGATTTTTTCCTTGGAAGACTCTTCAGAAAACATATGCATGCTTGGTAGCCACAGAGTGACAAGCTAAGCCCCTATGGGGTGGGCCACAGCTGCAGCTGACAACTTGGGCCACTCTGCAACATCCCCAACCCCTTACCTACTGCCAAAGAGAGCAGAAGCTCCTGGAGCCGGTGCGCCTGGGCTGCCTTCCCTGCCTGGGGAGCAGGCTGGGGCAGCTGAGGTCTGGCCACGTTTGGGGGCTTCCAGACCCCAGCTGGGGACTGCCAGTAGTCCCTGAAGTCTTCAACCCTCTGGTAGGTATATCTTTGCACTGCCTCCTCCCAATACTGTTTGTGCTCCTAGGTTTAGGAAATGCTGCCTGAGGACGTTTTCTTCTCTGCAGCGCAGCCAGCTGCCCACAGCATGGTGTGCAGGCATGAGTGATAAGCCATGTGCCCTGTGCAATAGTAATGAAACTGCATACCGCTTTATTTTACAGATTAAACAGAGTAAATTATTTCTTAAAAATTAAAATTTAAGCTTTATGAAGCTCTCTTGAGCTGGGCTATGAGTTAGACTCTGATTTGCAGATTATCATTGTAGTATTTCCCACCAGTTTCCCCACAGATTTCTTCCGACCTTTCTTCCCCAAACCTGATCCTGAGTTGTCATTTCTTCCACCTCCACATCCTCTACCATCTTACCACTTACCCATTTTCCTCACACTCATCCATCTCACTTTCCTCCTCCCAGACTTCTCCCTTCACTCCCCAGCACAATTTCAACCCCACCTCAGCACTGCGGTCACTCTTACTTCCACTCTCTCTCACTTACCAGCTTACTAATTTTTTCTGCAACAAGAGTCACACAAAGGTGAGTTCAGCCACCCGCATCACAACGCACTGGAGCCCCAGTTCTGCATTTGATCTGAACATGTTCATGGGCTGCTCCTGCTCTACTTGGCTGAGAGAGGGGACATGGTTTTCTGCAACACTGCTGTTTCTGGAGCAAGTTTGGAGCAAGCACTGCCTCTGCCTTCCTCACTAGGGAAGGGATTCATGGATTTGGGCCTCTTACTGATAGCAAAAATTGGCTTTCAGGTACACAGGCATTCCTTTCTTTTACTGGTTTACAAGAGAAGTGACACCCCCATCCACCCCAATCTGAGCCCCAACTGACCACTGGAAGT
>NW_010522504.1:0-3542 GCF_000687285.1 Phaethon lepturus
CCCTTCCCTTCCCTTCCCTTCCCTTCCTGTCTCCAGGGTCCTTGTCTACACTGTTTATAGGATTTGAGGAGAGGATTTGATATCTCATATGGGTCCCAAATGGTGTCAGATGACTATAGGACATGATTATCAATTTAGGTTATGAGGTGGGGTTTTTTTTAGTTACAAGTGTCCAAAATAATGTGAAGGCTGTGCTGCAGTCACCAGACTGGTATTTTTATAGCATGAGACTGAGGATATGTGCTGTACACCCAGAACGGATTCATGGAGGTATGTGCACGCATTCAAAGGCATGCTCCTACAACCTGCGTGGACAGCTATATAGGACACAGAAAGACAAACATAACATGGGGTTGTTTATACTGTCTGTAGTGAAGCATCCCCAGAAGCACATCTGAGTTTCACCTGAGCTATTCACTTCAGAGAGCTTGTGGTCAGGTAGAGGAGTCTGGGATAAGCAGTGGGACTAACGCGGGCTGAGACTAGGTGCAAGTCTCATCTATCCCAGCTGGCAGGCGTTCAAGCAACATTGCTTCTCTCCTGCTGTTTCCAAGGAGTGGCTGCACCTCAGTTTCCCTACTAATTAGTAGTCTGCCTTTTCTCCAACAGCAGAGTTTTATATAGCTCTTTGATTAAATTAGAGAAATAACACACCTGCCAGGGTAAATAAAAGTCCAGGGAAACAAATAACCCTTTCCCCCTGGCTTCTGTGTCTTCTTCTCCTCTGCTCTACTCCAATTTTTCACCTAAAAAAATTAATTTTGCTAAAATTACTTGGTTTTTTTTTCCATTGGTAAAATTGAAATTAAATGTTTTGTGCCAACTTGACCTTCATTTGTGCTGGCTGCGTTCCATGGAGCCTAATGGGAGATGTAGCTGGTGCACTTTATGGCCCCTTCCTCCCTGTGGGATGGGTTTCTTACGTGAACTATGCCTTCTGTAAGGAGAAACCCAACAACATTCCTTTCTGTCAGTGTGTACCTCTGTATCTCCCTGTCTTGCTCTGTTTCTTTCTAGAGAGATCCCATTTCTCCTTTTCCCTGGAATGTCTTTTCTTTTTATTGAGAAAACAGATTTTGTTCTGCTTCTGCCTAATGTCTCTCAACTTTACTGCTGTCGAGTCCACAACAGCTTTACCTTCCACCAAATGTATTCTTCTGAAGGAGGCTTTGTTCTGGGTTAATAATGAGGACAGGCTTTATTCAATACATCCTTTCATATGTCAAACATATCTTTTGCATTGCCACAAAAGGGTTTGGTGTATCAAAGAAGGGTTTGAAAGGAGATGGGATCACTCTTTGTATTGCGCTTATCTTGAGATTCAGAACTTCTGTGGTAAGGTGGAAAAAAAACAGAGTTCTCACCCTTGGATAATTTGCGGTTTTGTCTATATGAGTGTCTTGGTTTAACCTCAGCCAGCAACTAAGCACCACACAGCAGCTTCCTTGTCTCTTCCCCCAGGTGGGATGGGGGATAGAATCAGGAAGAAAAACTCACGGGCTGAGATAAAGACACTTTAATAGGTAAAGCAAAAGCCATGCACACAAGCGAAACAAAACAAGGAATTCATTCACCACTTCCCATGGGCAGGCAGGTGTTCAGCCATCTCCAGGAAAGCAGGGCTCTATCATGCATAACAGATACCTGGGAAGACAAACGCCATCAGTCTGAACGTCCCTCCTTTCCTTATTCTTCCTCCAGCTTTATATTCTGAGCATGACATCGTATGGTATGGAATATCTCTTTGGTCAGCGTGGGTCAGATGTCCCAGCTGTGTCCCCTCCTAACTTCTTGTGTTCTCTCAGCCTACTTGCTGGTGGGGTGGTATGGGGAGCAGAAAAGACCTTGATTCTGTGTAAGCCCTGCTCAACAATAACAAAAACTTCTTTGTATTATTAACATTGTTTTCAGCACAAATCCAAAACATAACCCCATACTGGATACTATGAAGAAAATAGCTCTACCCTAGCCAAAACCAGCGCACATACCTACTCAAATGTTTTTGTAAGTTGAAGAGAATTAGAGTACATTGAATGTTTATCTGGATGTCCTCTCCAACCATTAAGAAGATCCAATTTGATCTCACAAAACACAGGTTCAACATGAGGTCAGCAGCTTTAACCTAATGACATTTAATGATAAATAAATGTGTGGGAGTTATGTGTGTGTGTGTGTCTTCAGTAAAGGTAGCGCATGTGTCACATTTTGTGTATTTTTTTTCTTCTTCCGTGCAGGAGGGTGAGAAACTTCTGGAAACAAGGCAGGGAAGGGGGTGAGAAGAAAAAAGATATGTCTGTAACCACATGACTCTAAACGCTTTAATAATTGCAAAAATATCAGACTGTGTGAAAAACAACGAAAAAAAAGGGGCATGATTTTTTTAGTGTTATCTTTTATCCTGCAATAGCATAATAGAATTACACATAGCATTGTGTGATACTCTAAAAGCTATATTGTGGTGGGTTGACCTTGACCAGATCCCAGGTGTCACCAAGCTGCTCTGTCACTCCCCTTCTCAGCAGGGAAGGGGGGAGAAATTAAGATGGGGAAAAAAACCCCAACAAACACGTGGGTCAAGATAAAGGCAGTATAATAAAAAAGAAGCAAAGGCTGCACACAGAAGCAAAGGAAAACAAAAGATTTATTCTCTAATTCCCATCAGGAGGCAATGTCCAGCCACTTCGCGGGAAGCAGGGCTTCACTATGGATAAAAATTTTTCTGGAAGACAAATATAAAAAATATTATATACATCACATGATATGGAAGTATGGAATATCCGTTTGGCCAGTTTGGGTCAGCTGTCCTGGCTATGTTCTCTCCCAAGATGCTGACCACCACCAGCCTACTGGTGAGGGAGCAATGTTGGAGAGTCCGTCTTGATGCTGTGCGAGCACGGCTCAACAGTAGCCAAAACACTTGGGGGTTACCAACACCTTTCTAGCTGCCAATACAGAGCACAGCACTATGAGGGCTGCTGTGGGGAAAATTAACTCCACCTCAGCCAGACAAAATACACACATTTATTCAGAGTGATGTTTTATCCTGTAGATCAACAGGATTTTAAAAGAAAACTCGCAGAAAAATATTCGGGTAAAATATCAGTATTTCATAGAATCATTAAGGTTGGAAAAGAACTTTAAGATCATCAAGTCCAACCATCAACCCAACACCACCATGCCCACTAAACCATGTCCTGAAGTGCCATGTCCACACGTTTTTGAACACTTCCAGAGATAGTGACTCCACCACCTCCCTGGGCAGCCTGTTCCAATGCCTGACCACCCTCTCTGTAAAGAAATTTTTCCTAATATGTAGCCTAAACCTCCCCTGGTGTAACTTGAGGCCATTTCCTCTCATTCTATCGATAGTTACCTGGGAGAAGAGACCAACACCCACCTCACCACAACCCCCTTTCAGGTAGTTGTAGAGAGCAAGGAGGTCTCCCCTCAGCCTCCTCTTCTCCAGACTAAACAACCCCAGTTCACTCAGTTGCTCCTCATAAGAGTTGCTCTCCAGACCTCTCACCAGTTTTGTTGCCCTT
>NW_010522505.1:0-64331 GCF_000687285.1 Phaethon lepturus
GATAAAGATATTGAAGAAGACCGGATGGTGGCTCTAAGGTCAGATTTTTTTTTAGCGTTGATGTTGTCCTCCGATTTCTTGCTTTAGGCTCACTAGCTTCAGTTAGTCCTTCACTCACAAAGACACCAATATATTGATGTTAAGAGAGTTATAAGGCATGAGATTATGATGACCTTAAGAGCAATAAGATTGCTTAAGTGCCTACTTCTGTGTACTAGGTTAATGCAAGTAATAAAAAGCTATGAGAAGTATTAGATATTCTAACAATATTTAAAACTAACACTGAAGCACATACTTCATATGCTTATTTTATTTTGTTGCCTATAAAGTGTTCCAGCAGTGGAAAAGGAATGTGAAAAAGACATTGGGATATTTGGCATTCTGTGGTAGGGGAGATACTTTCTGCCAAGACCACTACACTTTTTGCAGTGAAACCATTATACATCATTTGCAATCATCTAGCTTTACACATCACAAACATGACTGTCCACGGCACGGTTAGAGAACTGGGCCTGGCAAAGGTGCAGCTCTGTATCTGCTATGGGACCAGATGTTTCATAATGAGCATGGCAGAGCTTCCAGTGGGGTTATTCAGGCACACTCCTATTAACAAAATTTGGTAATCCTCTAATAAAAACATCCAATCTGTATCTGGCTTCTACCACGTACTACATAACCTTATAATCCCCAGTTTTAATAACATCTGCAGGTTTTGAGAATAAAATCTTGCAAATGACAAAACAGCTGACAGCTCATGGGAGGAAAACACAGAGGCTGAAGATGGAAGGTAGGTTTGTAACAAAAGGACAAAGAAAACAGATTATTCTCTTTGGTTTTTGTTTGTTGTTCCCCCCCCCTGCATCTATTAGAACAATTTCTGATACATTTGAAGGATTGCTTTCCCTTCAGCAAGGCCACAGTGAAATATTTCTGTGTTTTTATTCTTTTTTTTGCAGGCATCCCAATGCCAAGAGTAGGAACAAAAACCAATCCAAGGATTTCTCCACATGCCCTGGAAAACAGCTGGTTATCCTATTTAACTGGAACTGAAAGACTCCACATTCATAAAACAGGCCAGCAGGAGCCTTATTTTGTGCAAATGTGTACTAACTTCATGGGGGAAATCTGCACCAGCACACCTCATTATATCTAATGGAATACTATTAAGAACTCCATGCCCCGCGAGTTGAAAACCTTTCTGTAAGCAGGTGGCATTCTCAGTCTTGCTTATTAATGCGTACATTGGAGCCGGTAAAAACATAGTCACTTCACGTGTTTCGCCTCCTATCTATTCCCTGTTTTTCCAGAGCCAAACACCTGGCTTCAGAGAAGCTCAAGTCCTTCGTGCTGCTGGGTTGGAACTAATGGGATTCACCTGGTCCGAATCCGAATCTGCAGAACCACGCTGCATCTCTGCAGAGATCCTAAAACCTGACACCATTTGGGGAAACTTTGTTCCACAGCACAGTTGGGGGCGGGGGGGTGGAAGGAAAAAAAATTAAAAAGAGGAATGCAAATGCCAATATAAACAATACTGAGACTCTCTTCAGCTAGAAGTGACCATTCCTCCTGGCTTTAGTTTTTCACTTAGGTGGGAAATAATCTGCCCTGGGGGAGAATTCAGGTGCAAATATCTACCTCAGATAAAAACTTCAGAGTGTGCCAAATAATGATGTTAGAATTCTTACAAGTGAGTCATTTGGAAATTAAAATGTTTTTATTTGATTTTCCTAAAAATGCTTCACCCATATTGTGGCCCATTTGACAGTCCAAGAAAACAACCTTAATGACTTACACTAAAATGTCAAAATGATTTTAAACAAGGTAGAAAACCTCTTGTGTTCCTAATCCCTGAACATCAGATCTCCAAAACCATTCTCCACAGGGGAACTTAAAATATGTGCACAGGCTTACAAAAGCTGCATGAAACTAAGAGATGTTAAGGTCAGATGAGGGGCCTGGAACCTCTGAAATTTCAGATTATAAATAGGATTTAGGATCCCGTGTTTTCACTGAGACAACAAAAGTGGATATAATTAACACACACTGTTAAACTTCATTAGTCTCCCAGGGTTTCAGTTATGCTTACAAAAATCAACTCACTAGAATAAATATGGCTAAAAAGGTGGGGAGCCACTTTACCATGAAAACAATTTTTACTCTACAGAAAAACACATGGGTGTTCTCTTTCTGCTGTTCTAAAAGATACAAATACAATGGCTTTTACCCCAAACTGCTTTGAAAAGTACTTAGAGATTCAGGCCCTGAACTGCTCCTCACAATTTTCAAAGGAGGTGGGCATCCAACAGTAAGCCCTGCCTTTTTTTTTTTTTTTTAAAGAGTAATATACCACAACATCTGTGGTGAAATACCTGCTTTGTGAAAACCTCCAGGACCTCAACCTGCCGTCCCGTAGCGTTCAAGGATGAGGAACCACCCCAGGAACCTCCCAGGTGCTGCTGAGTGTTGCCTTCAGCGGCCAGCAAGAGCTGGCGCCTTCCGTAGCCGCTGGTCGGCAGGACCCGCACGCAACGCTTGCAGCTGGGCTCCTATCAGAGCGGGCACAGCTGTCTGCCTTCAAAGCCAGGTGGGCTTTTGCCTTCGTAAAACATGATTGCCCTCAGCTTCTGCTGAGCTCTAGCTTGCCCTTGTGCAAAGCAGTGCCAGCAAGAATTTAAATCGTAAGGAGAGGCTTCATGTCTGTGGTATGGGAGCACCAGGATCCTGCTGAGTTTGTAAATAAAACCTCGTAATTTTTCACTTTATTTTAGTAACTTGACATGCACATATGATTCTGCATTAAAATGCAAACTTAGGAATGGGCGTAGCTTTCCTGGTGTTGGTGAGTTGTGCCTTACTCTACTGGCAATCATCATGAAGGTGGTAGGGAATGTGGACACACTGGGAGACTTTTACAGAATCACAGAATCATTAAGGTTGGAAAAGATCTTTAAGGTCATCAAGTCCAACCATCAACCCAACATCACTAAACCATGTCCTAAAGTGTCACATCCACACGTTTTTTGAACACTTCCAGTGATGGTGACTCCACCACCCCCCTGGGCAGCCTGTTCCAATGCTTGACCACTCTCTCGGTGAGAGCTATTTTCCTAATATCCAATCTAAACCTCCCCTGGCGCAACTTGAGGCCATTTCCTCTCCCATTGCTGGTTACTTGGGAGAAGACACCAACACCCACCTCACCACAACGCCCTTTCAGGTAGTTGTAGAGGGTGATAAAGTCTCCCCTCAGCAAAACAGCTGCTGCTTGCAAGAAGGAAAAGGGTCAGAAATGTGAACCTTTGTAAATGTACTTTGTCTACTTAGCATGAGTTAACGTCATTTTTGCTTCCATAGCTGATGGGACCCGTTGTATTTTAGTGTTACATCGACTGTTTTTGGCAAAGGGAGATAGCAGTGTGGGGGTGTGCACATAAAAGGTGGCTTTTCATTAGTTTTTGGATGCCTAAGGTTTCAGGCACCACTTAGGGTCAGGCAGCACTTCAAAGACACTTTGCCTCTCCCAGGGGAATAATGGTAATCCAGATACATTGAGATAGGACCAGTAACTGATTTTGGTCCCTATGAAGCCTGAGGATTCAGGGAGGATTGGTGAAGCTCAATCCAGGAGTCACAGCCAGAGAAAAGCCACTAAAAGACGCAAACTTTCTGTATTCACCTGAAAGCCTGAAAGGGAAATAAATAAAAGTCATCAGGAACTTTTTATTCTCTATGAGAGAATAACAAGTCTTGCATATAGAGAAGTAGATGTTTATCTTAACTTTGCTTACTTTACTAAATACCTTAACTATTATCCCACACGACATACTTACACACAAGCTAGGGGAAAAAATGGTCTTGATCACACTCCTATAAAGCAGGTACAGAGACGACGGGAACCTGCACCCAGTCCGGTAACCAGTCAGTTCCCAATGGGGAGGACAGCCTGCCTCGGGTGCAGAAGTTTGTCTGTGATTTGGTTTTATTCAGCCCTTCTGTTAACGACTTGGATGATGGAACAAAAAGTAAACTGATTAAATTCACAGCTGACACCAAGCTGGAAGGGCTGTAAATACACCATGGGGAAGGATTAGAATTGAAAATGTTTGTGACAAGCTGGAGAAACAATAAGGGGTGGGAGAAATAAAAAAAAAGGAGGTAACTCAATTAAGACAAAGGTAAAATCCTACGCTTGGCAGGAATAGCCAACTAACGAAATATAAAATGGAAACAATTGCTCAGACAGCAGCTCTGCAGGAAAGGATCAGGCGGAGATGGCACCACGATAGAGAGTAATACAATCTGCAAGACAAGAGCAGTAGTAGTCCACGCTGGTGGGCTGACGCGCTGTGGTGTTCGTGCGCTTCTCCTCCAGAAAGAGGTGTACGGTCCACAGGCAAAGGCGGTCTACTCGACACAGGAGCCTACAAAATTCAGGAGGAAAGCTGAAAAGAATTGAGACTGTTTAGCTGAAAGAGGGAAGGGCCATTGGTGCGGAGTTAAAGTCTCAAGTTTGCACAAGGCTGTTGCAAAGAAGAGAAGACTCCGTCCCCCATGTCTGTAGTGGATACAGCCAAGCCAACGGGTTTAACCTGCAGCGAGAACCAGGCGAGAGAGTGGAAGACCCGTAAGGGAAAGGATAGTCAAGCCATGGGTGATGGTAGATTCTTCATCAGTGATGAGTTTTAAGAACAGGATAGACAAGCTTAAGTCATGATTTACGTTGGTACGGCTGGGTACGCTGTCTCTAAACCCCTTTCAGGCCTTAGCACAAATACAAAGCAAGGGGTCATGAGTGAACACACCACCGCTTTCCCAGCATTCTTTAAAACAAGTTGTATTTCTTTACACAGTTTGTTTTACACCTAGTCTTTAACTGCCTTGGGTATCCATGATAGTCCATATCCCTTCAAATAAATTTTGGAGGTTATTTAAAGAGGACTCTGGGTTATATTTTGTTGCAGTACAGCAAAGTGTATCTGTATTGCAATACATAAATCAAAAGAGTTTAAACTCTCTTATTTGAAATACCGTCTGCTCCTTAAGTGAAACTGGCCCAATCCTTTACAGATAAACGTAACAGAAGTTAAACTGATGTGAAGAAGGATCAGGCCAGTTTTAGGACTCTTAAACTTCCCGCCTGCAGACGTATCTGTAATCCTTCCTTTCCTGCCTGCTTCCATCCCTGCTTCGTGCAGCGGCTCTTACCTGCCCTCTCGCACTTTGCTGGCACGCTCCTGAGGACAGGGGCGAGCCTGGGCCAGGACCAAGCTTGTTCCTGTGGAAGGGACTCAGCTTCCCATTTTTGGTCCTGGAAAGTCCTGGTGCCTCCTACTCAAGTAGGAGGCCTCAAGCCTACCACTCCCAGAAGGACCTGGCCGCTGTCGGTACCCAGAAACCCATCTCCTGCCCCAGTGGTGACGTCAAAAGCATCGCCGCATACTCAAGCAGAAGGCAGGGATTAACCTGTTATCAATGGTTGTGTCTCTTCAGTACACTAGGATAGAAAGATCTGAAAATCACGGTCAGATGTTTAACCTGAAACTACACACAGTGTTGAAGTTGTGCAAATACACACAATGTAAATGTACACACAAGAAAAACCCCAAGATAATTCCATTTATGGCTATTGGTCGCTGAACTTGAAAAGAATCTTGTGTTTATTTCTTGTCTTCTGTCAAACAGCAAACCCCTCTCCAGATTAATGCTACGCAACAGAAAGGATAAACATTTAATAAAGGATCAGGGAATTAATGCAAACACTAATAATAACCTAAATTATCTAGTAGTTGGGTTCCATGCCTACTTTTTACATTATATATTTACATTTTATATCCACATTTGAAGATGAAGTTCTGTTAGGTTGACAGACCTAAAATGAGTTTCTGAAAGCAGCTTTTTCAAAAAGCTTACTTACAGTTCATCTCTCCCTCACTCTTATAAAATGATTTCTTCTCAAGCTATTGAAGAGGAAGAATTTCAAGAATTTTTCAAATTGGCTGATGTAGAGTAGTTTGACAGTTGCATGATCTTCTATTTTCAAGAGAAATTAGTCCCCAGAGAGAACAGCGTTCTTTCCCTTTTGTATATTTATTCAACTTGATTTTTTTATGGGTAATGCCCTGAAAAGCTGGAAATGCATATAGCTCTTTTGCAAGAATATTATAAATGGATGCTTATCTCAGGCAGTAAATATCTTTATTTCTTTAAATAGAAACACCAAGTCAAGGAACAGGAATAAACAGGAAGAGTAAGACTAGGCCAGCGACAGATTTTCCATTGGCTACAGCAAGATTTTTCATTTTCTTTTCTTCTTTTTTCTCCTTACAGCAATTGCAGACGAGTTCCTCCACCTTGATTTCTGCAGGACGAGGTGCCACTTGCAGTCCAGCGCCAGCCCTGTGCTGGCTAACGCCGCTCTCGTGTGCACCGGGGCTCCGCTAGACATCAACAAGCTGTGTCGGACAACACAACGGGCAGTAAATAGCCGAAGTCACTGCATCTTTCTGGACACCCTGACAGCATTTCTGCTTTCTAAATCCTGCCTGACTCGGCAGCACTGCTCATAGCTCTACAGATGAAAATCAGCACTGCTGGCTTTGCCCGCAGACCCACAGGCAGGTACCGGGACATGCCAGGCATCACGCGGGGCTGGTGCTGTGCTCACAGGCAAGTGCGGCGTGGAGCACGTGCGATACCACACCAAATTCAACGCATGGAAGGTCTTGGTGCCCCGCAGTCTCTATACAGCAAGCGGGTAACTCCCACAACACCAACAAAAGCCAGACACGCCTGCAGCTGCCTGATGCCCCACCAGTGTAACTGGCTTCCAGGCTGGGACCGTAACTCAGAAATGGCAGAAAGTGCCCTGAACCGAAGGAGCAGATTAGGTTCCCAAAGATCTTGACTCTGCTTCCCTCGGGCTACAAAATCTCCCTTCTTTTAGTGGCACCAGCCTCAGCAGTACATGTAGAAAAGCAGTCAGCTCCATCACAGAATCACAGAATCACTAGGTTGGAAAGGACCTTCAAGATCATCAAGTCCAACCATTAATCCAGCGCCACCATGTCCCCTAAACCATGTCCTGAAGTGCCACATCCACACGTTTCTTGAACACTTCCAGAGATGGCGACTCCACCACCTCCCTGGGCAGCCTGTTCCAATGCCTGACCACCCTCTCAGTGAAGAAATTTTTCCTAATATCCAATATAAACCTCCCCTGGCACAACTTGAGGCCATTTCCTCTTGTCCTATCACTAGTTACTTGGGAGAAGAGGTCAACACCCTCGTCGCCACAACCCCCTTTCAGGTAGTTGTAGAGAGCGGTAAGGTCTCCCCTCAGTCTCCTCTTCTCCAGACTAAACAAGCCCAGTTCCCTCAGCCGCTCTTCATAAGACTTGTGCTCCAGATCCCTCACCAGTTTTGTTGCCCTTCTCTGGACACACTCCAGCACCTCAACGTCCTTCTTGTAGTGAGGGGCCCAAAACTGAACACAGTATTCAAGGTGCGGCCTCACCAGTGCCGAGTACAGGGGCACAAGCACTTCCCTACTCCTGCTGGCCACACTATTTCTGATACAGGTCAGGATGCTGTTGGCCATCTTGACACCCGGACACACTGCCAGCTCATGTTCAGCCGGCTGTCAACCAGCACCCCCAACCGCAGAAGCATCACCTACCGCAGAAGATGAAAAACCTGCCTTCTCTGGGTGTAACTTTTATGGAGAAGTCCATAAAACCACTGAGAGCAGATTCAAGTGCTGGAGACACAAAACAAAGCAACAAAACAAGACACAAAACAAATCAAATGATGTTAAGTAAGTCAAACAGCAGGGTGATGCAATAGGATGATGTCACTGCAAAACAAACCCACCGACAACCCAGAAGGTCATAGCGTGGATTGAGAGTTTGTGAGCAGAGCCTGGTATAAAGACCATTGTAAAGCCCATGAGTAAAGCCAAGTCTATTCTTGCTATGCGGTCTGGAGAGCCTTGCAGAAGTTGTTTTTACGACTCTGTCTTGTACAGCCCAGGAGACTCTGGGACATTGCATGAAATTCATGATATGACAGATCCTGTACAACTGGGACAAAAGCAGAGCTCTATTTAAAAAATAGGGATTGTAACACAAGCACAAGTGCATGGTCAGGTCACTGTGGGCTTTCCTCCCATTAACCGCTGTCTGCTTTAAAGGCTGTTAGCCCATTATTCAGCATCTCTCTTTAAACCAGAAAACTAAAACATAGGCAGTGGGTAACAATAGACTTTAATGATATACCTGGTTAGTACTTAGCGACTTCCATCTTTCAGACCCAGACTGAATGCCAAATCACCCTGGCAATTGCATTTCTTGCAGTTATGAGCCCTTCTCCTTTTTAAAATACATCTTTCTGACAGCAGCCCACAGCTAGCATTTCCTTTTCATTCTCTGAAGTGCAGAGCACTACAAATACATCATTTAGCTTTGCTGCAGTCCTTTCTGTCCCTTTGATCATCTCCTTTACATCCTTCTGCATCTCTGCTTCATTCCCGCATGTGCAGTACATCAAAAAAGAGCTTTGCAGCAAGTACCTTGGGCTCTTTGGGGCAGGTTTTTTCAGGGACAGAATCCCAGCTGGTGTAAAATGGCACAAACGCCACTGAAGTCAGCAGCATTACTGTATTTAAACTAGCTAAAATTCTGACTCTAGTTCTTATTTCAAAATGCCTTATAATTCAACTAAAGCTTTAAAATTATTTTCTTAGAGCGCTGACTGCTGGCTCGGAAATTTCCTCGTTGAACTGTTGAACTCAGTTGGAGTCCACTACTTTGGCACTCAAGGAGTAAACCATGAACGATGCTCCCTTCTTCCTTCCGTTCATCGTGTCCCCTTAAAAATGGTTTATGATGCTAAGAAATAGTTTTTCTAATAGAAAAGCATCTAGACTGGACGCTTGCTTCTTGCATTTTACAAACTTAAGTCATTCCCCTTTGCATTTGGCTAATTGTTAGCTGAACATTTTTTGCATATATTTATAAAACTTCATTATAAAACATTTCACTTCTTTCACATGCTTTAAAACCAAGCAGTTTCATAGTATTACCATATCACAAGTATGGCTTTCCCCAGCTCAGAGACTGCCAGTGAATGAACCTGGGAAAAGGCTATGAAGGAGGTAGCGTAAGGCCTGGGGTGACGGGCAATCCTGGCTCTACGCCTTAGAGTTCAGCTTCCGCTGAACACTGCATGGTTCCCACGAGCACAGTAATCTGAACCAACTCATGAACACCCTGAAGAAAGGAGTGCTAGTTGCCCTATTTCACAGATTAGATTCATTGGACGGGTTCTGGGCAGCCTGATCTAGTTGAAGATGTCCCTGTTCATTGCAGGGGGTTGGACTAGATGGTCTTTAAAGGTCCCTTCCAACCCAAACTATTCTATGATGCTATGATTGGGAACCGGAGCCCAGGGCTAAAGTAACACCTCCAATATCCCAAGCAGAAGTGAACTCTGTATTCCAGTCCCTGGCTAATGATCCCCTTTAGCTCTACTCTTCCTTATACAGAAAGGAAAAAAAAAAATCAGCTCTCAGATAACTGAGTATCTCAGATCTGATGTAGAATATGGTAGTAGTAAGATGAACACATAGAATTTTACCGTTCCAGAAGCTGACAGTCACATTCCTTACCCAGCTGACAGTAGACATGAACCGGGAAAAAAAGATTTTCTTTTCAGTTTTCTTGCACTGAGAATTGCTCCTGAGTAACAAGAGCTACTCTTTTCTCTCTACAGAAATCTCAGCCTGTTAAACTGCTCTTGTGATGGCTGAATCCACATTTCAGCGACAACAGTGGGAAGCGCTGCAGGCAGGGCAATGCCCCATGAGGAGAGCGCTTCTCAGTTCACGGGATGATGAAACACATGTGAACTCTCCGTGCTCCAGCCAGCTTCTGGGAAACAATTTCTCTGTGCCTCAGTCTGATGTTGCACTGCCTCAGTACTGCTTACTTCTTCTCCCTCTGGGAAGGAATCACTGCTGTCTCAAAAAAAGAAAGAAAAATTTACTGTGGCGTAGCAGGTAAGCTGGCAAGTAAAGTAGCAGGCAGTAGCTCTAAAACTTTACAGAGAAGCATCGCTGAAACGTACCTCAACATCTGACAGTTTGAATTGTGCCCTTCGGGTTTTAAAACCACAGAAACTTTGGTACACATCCATGCGGAACACTTTGCGTTGCTCAAGCACCACTTTCTATTTTGGCTAACAAAGAAATAAAAATGCAAACCGGCTCCGTGACAACCAGCACATAAGTGAGCGAACTGCCCGACTGTGCCTTAATAAAGCGCTTTCCTCTCCCCTCACTGCATGTTGAAGGTCGCTTGGTTTAGGTAAGCACATGAAGTCATCAAAAGGAAGATTAATTTAAAAGCTTGATAACTTTTTTTCCTTTTTTTGGGAACGTCAGTGAGGACCGAGCACCAGACTATCTAACTAACCGAGAAAGGACAAAGTGTTCATCCTGCCCAAAATGAAAATGCCTGAAAACTTTTTCCCCTTCTTTCCCTCCCTCCCCCGCTCCCTCCCTCCCCTCCCACGGTTCTCCGGCTGACGCCTCCCCTGAGCCAGCATTACCTAACTTTTACACAAACACGCAGTTCCCATAAGCATCAGCTTCAAACAGCTCTGGCTTTCTGCCTGATCACATCTCGGTTTAGGGGAGCAAAGAGCTACTACCAAGGGGTTCGCCAGCAACTCTGCAAGGTAACCAACTTGTTGGATTTTTACTTTTTGTTTGTAATGCCTAACTAGTGGTTACGTAGATGGACCAAAAAAAAAAGCCTCCTGGCAAACTGGCTTGCTGGAATTTGTAGTAGGAGAGAAGTCTCAATACGAACTCAAAAATAGATTAAACACCACTTTGGCTTACTTGCTTCCTGCAGGGAAAAAGAGGCAGTTTTAAAAATCAAGATCTAGCGTAAAATATGAAATCACTAGTATTTCTCTTAGTCATGGGTGCCAACTATATGTGTTTAAACATGTGTATGCATGCTGACTTAGTTTCAATTCATCACATCAGGCAGATTTAGAAAGCAGCTGTCCTCTGGGACCATGCTCCAGCTCTTTCGCTCAGCGCTGCCGCAGGCTGCACGCCTTTCTCTCCAGCCACGTCGCTGCAAAAAGCCCTTAATCCTTTGTAGCTTCTCGTACTTTTTGCAGGCTCTGAATTGCCAAGATGCTTCTGCTTCTTTCTCTGGTCACTGGGCTCGCCCTGTCTGCCTCTGGTGTCATGACAGACAAAGGAACGGATCCAAGCCCAGAGTCCTTTCATGACATGCAGAAAAAAGTGAATGACCTCTGGCAGAAGTTGCTCTATCCGGTAATGCCTGGTAATGAGACTGATGGGATGATTTACGCCACTTGTGAAATGAAGCCCAGCTCCAAAATAGATGCTGACAAGCCACAAGTGACTGGGCAAGTCTTATTCAGACAGTGTTACTCATATGGAAGATTAGAAGCCATTTTTTACTTGGATGGGTTTCCGCTGGATAATAATCAATCTGGTAGAGCTATACACATCCACGAGCTTGGGGATCTCAGCAACGGCTGCGATTCTACAGCAGGACACTATAACCCGTTCAGCATGAATCACCCCCGTCACCCAGGGGATTTCGGCAACTTTTTTCCTAAAGAAGGTAAAATCAGAAAATACAAAACAAACCTCTCTGCCACTGTGTTTGGTCCATATTCCATCATGGGAAGATCTGTTGTCATCCACGAGCAGGAAGATGACATGGGCAAGGGCAACAATAAGGCCAGTTTGGAAAATGGAAATGCTGGGAAACGTCTGGCTTGCTGCGTGATTGGGATATGCAACAAGAACTTGTGGGAAGAGAAACTGCCCGAGGTTACCGAGAAGAAGAAGAGAGGGCTCAAACAACGAACACAGAACCAGGCTTAAGTGAAGACCAACAAGCTGGCTACAGCCTGGGCAGCACAAAGTACCTTAGCCTGTGCCAGGATTCCCATATCCATTTGCTTGCTCCTGTAAGAAATGTGTATCACTTTGTAGAGCCTCCTTTCTGTAAGCCCATCAATAAAAACAGCATCAACTCAACATTGTGATGGATTTTCTTGAAGAGAAAAGATTCCCTTTCATGCAGTTTGGGAGTTGAATGCATGTGAATAGGAGTGCTAACAGATAGGGTCTGTAAAGAGTCTGTGTGTTGTAAAGGGCTCTTAAGGGATCATAAATTCGATACCAGAGGAAAAAAAAGTTAGTAAGTAAGAAATTGCATCTCATTAGATGCTATCCTGTATTAAGCTGCAAATCTGAAAGGTAAAGAGATCTCTATGCTTTCAACAATGTTGGAGGTTGTGTTGCAAGACCTGGATGGTGGACTTCCCCTAAAAATAATGGAAAGTACAGACTCTTCTGTTTCAAACTGCAGATCCATTACATTATTCTATTTGGATTTTCAGGTTTTATTCTCAAGCAGGCATAAGCTTCTTAGCTATTTTAAATTGTCCACATGACTATGGCTGAGTCACACTGTTTACATCTGAAAGCAGACTTAAAAAATTCTAGTTTACCATCACTCCCCTGAATTCCCTAAAGCCTCTAATTTGTGCCTGTTCATAACTAGGTTGTATACAAAAGTTTTACTGCTGCTTAGACAATGATGATAAAGTTAGTAGGTCAGAGAGAAATATTATCTTTAAAAGCCAAAAAATACTGAGTGTGTTTCTTCATACAGAAAAGTAGGAAGTAAATCAGTCAATTTAGACTGGGAGAAGTGACAGTGAAAAGATTGAAGTCAGATAATATTCAAACATAAACTCTCAACTCAATAACGCTCTACTTTTCTAATTTAGCACAACTCACTGAAAATACTAAAACACTACCTCATAACTATCATTCATCTGACACTGAGAAAAGGAAACAAGCAGGTAGAACAAGCGTATCAGGAAACGTTTTTATTAAATATGACAAAATGTATTAATATAGTTGAACCATGGTGCGCAGTTAATCCAGGCAGCAACAAAAGAGAGGTTTGCAAATAAATTAAACTGCGTAATTTATAAAGTAAAACTACAGAACAGAAGCCGGTAAACAAAATCCTATCTTTTAGAAATGTAGCAGACTTTCAACTTAATCTCAGTTAAGATTTTTAAATACATTCCTGAGCTTATATGGATTAAAGAAATTCCACAGTCTTCATTATACAAATTCCCATATGCTTAAAAATAGTCTACCTTAGAAAAGAAGCAGCATTCTAAAAGACGCTTCTTAATCTGTCATTTTCACACACTTATTTTACAAATTCAGTGAATATTGTTTTTCAAATAACCAGAACATCGTTCTTTCCTTCTCACAGATAATGCATGAATTCACTTTTAGCTGAGACAACCTCCTTAGAATCAGTTTGCAAAATGCATCTTCTCCATGTCCCTGCCACAATGTTCCCTTCCCAGTTTGCTTCCCCAGAGCCCAACACCAAAAAGGCTTATATGTCCGGATGCAATTTTATGCATTTCTGAAGTTCTAGAAAGAGGGAACACAAGTCTAAGAAAAAAAAAAAAAAAAAAAAAAAGCCAAACCCAAACACCCACTCCTCACCCCCACAAAAAACCTAAAGTAGTGTTGACTCCACAACAAAACACTAATTAATTTACTGGGGGAAAAAAAAAATCGTTCTAATAGCACAACAATATCAATTAAAGCACTATTCAAGGAAGATACTGACAAGAATATTAAATTAGTGCAGCAAAGATGTCTTACTTTTACAAGTATCCTGGCTTTGAAGTCTTGTGCTCCTGGGAGAAGGCTAAAACCATAGCTAGAATACACATTCACTAGGGCAAGAAAGAAGAGGGACAATATTGCAGCACTAAAAATGAGGTTTCCAGAGATCTAGCTATCTCACTGGAATTTAATGATTGCAAAGATATAAAAATCTGAGAGGGAGAATGGTGTGAGGATAACTACCAAGATGTCCTAATTGTTGGGCTGTACATCACTATGTTCTCAGAGAAAAAAAAAACAAAACTAAAAAGAATTAACAAATGAGGCACTAAAAAGCTGTAGGTCCAGCACTGCTTCTACCTGCTCGAATTTTTGCACCAAGCTCTTCATTAATTAATGGCATTAACTGGCTGTTAAGGGACCAGGAGCAAAATGCTAACTCACACAACCGTGGGTGAGGAAAGACAGAGGACAGGGAAACAATATAACACCTTGAATATTTCAGAGCTCAGCTACATGAAATCTTCACCTTCTTACTTCTCCTGCCTCAGTTCTGACTGCATTGATATTTAGCTCTGCGCAGGATTAGTCTGTGAAAGATGGAAAAGAATACATCTTGAATAAAATGCTACTTCATGTGACATTCAGACATTAAAGGAAAAAATCCTGCCACATTCTCCCGGAGATCTCAGTTTCTGCAGCTATTTCTCTTCTGACTTGTCAGTACTGTCATATAAATGAGTCAATAATGCAGTCAGTAACAATTAATGGGAGCAGCATTAACAATCTTTCAAACACTTAAACTCTTCCTGGTTTTTCAGGTGATGAGGAACTTAAATGGTGATCAGGATAATGAAAGAAAAACTTTTTACTGCTTCATGTCCCTAACATGCTTAAATATACAGATGGCTTTTGTTCCTAAGGGCTGCTGCCTAATATCAGTGAAATGCTGCAATGTCAAATTACCTTTAAAGAGGAAGGAGACATATTTGAAGAGCACTGTGAGTATGGCTTTACTGCCCGCAGACAGACACTGAAAGGGTTACATGAATGCACCTGCTAGGGAAAACACAGGAGAACAGAGACAAGCCACATTTTTCACCTTCCCACTATCATTCCTTATATTTATACGTAATCATTTACATACAGCCTTTCTCCTGCCGAATACAAACTGTTCATGGACTCTGACACCTTGATTATGGCAGCACCTGCTAGCTCATCTTCCATATACTGAAGAGTTTGTCAGTATTGCTAATGTAAACTCTGTTTATTCAGTAGCTGACAAGTGGGCTGTAAAAATTTGCAGCTGGCAGTTATTTGTCAAAGGAGGACTCAATCTGGGAGGGATTTTCCTTTTTATTAGTAGTATTTTATTAAATTTGGGTTAATTCTCTCTGATTGGTTTCAAGTTCTAGGAGTGAGAAATGAACATTTACAGACAATTAGGTCCCAAGCCAGCAGAAAAATTGCCTTGACGGCTGCTGGCCCATAGAAGCTCCACAGCTGCAGAGACTATTCCTTATGCTACAAACAGGAGAGGAAGGACATGCCTCCTCTTCTCCAACAGCTGCTAACTTCAACGTTAAGTATTCCCTTGTTGCTGCCTTCCTAGGAGCAGAGTGGCACAGCTCCAGCATCAGGAGTGAGCTAGGGAATGACACAGCAGCCTCCCTTTTCCCCAGTTATTATACAGGAATATTTTCCTATGACTAAACATCAACAAAGGAAGAAATTTAAGAAAGCAGCAACAATGCAAATAAACCTTCTACTACACCACAGACTGGTGAAATGAGGAGGAAAGGAAGAGTTACCCTTAATTCCAAAACATAAGAAAATAAAAAAGACACAGAGTCCTTTAAAAGGGATTGCACAGATGGAGTAGGCTGCAATCTACCACCTGTTACTCAGCCCGAGGGCAGTTCCAGCTCCTGGAGGTTGAGGAATTCAATTCCAGTAACAGAGAGCCAAGCAGGTGGACAGGGTATCACCGGTTCTCCTCTTGCTGTTCTCCTCACTCTGGAACAGCATTGCCACTTCTCACAGAAAGACTTCTGGCTTCTCTGACGATGTTTCCTTCAGAGCTTCATTAAATTTGTTTCTCAGTTTCTGGTGAAATAACTCCCCGTATTTTCATGAGATGAGCTGGGAGAGGAAAAGGAAAAATTGGATACAGTTTAGAACATATAAAGGTTTGTAATAGGAGAACTATATACATGCAGGGATGGTTTTCAGAAACTTCCTATAAGGGAATAGTGATTTTATTCTAAGGATGTACTTACAGTCACTATATGTAAAGAGAAATAGAACACAATCTGACAAACAAGCAAAAGCTTGCAGCCTTAAGATGCTTCTCAATTTATCACACCAAATTTTTCATCCTTGGAAGACACTTCTAACCATTAAAATACAGTCCAGCACTAGGACATTACACGTTACAGAAGCCTAGTGATAACATGATAAATCAGTATCATTCATCTCTCTGCTACACTCCTGTAACAGGCATCAATCTATGTAGAAACGTCCAATCTTTACAAAAAACCAACATGATTAAACCTCATCACTAATACTTTCCCTTAGGTAATTTACATTTTTGGTACACTGCAGCCAAAACTAACAGGAAAACACTCTTATTAGACAAATATTAGCAGATCAATGTAAAAACCAATCTACGGCATACTGTTTCACCAATCACATTCGCAGCAGCGCGGACTCTGCAAAAGGATTACAGTGAGATGCTTGAGGGCCTGGATTTCATACCTCAAACCAAACTGTTATCCAAATATTCAGAGTTTTCAGCAGAATTGAATCGTTTCTGGTTTTCAGATTCAGGGAGCTCCTCAAAGCTGTTATTTTTGCATGCAGTTGTAACACTGAGCCCTCCACACCTTCCAGGCTCCTCAGTATGCACCACAGCCACGGTGCTGCTGTTTCGATCCCCTGTTTCGTTTGTAATTTCACAGTCACTCTCTGAAGTTCCGTCTTTCAGGGCCTCAGTTTCAGCTGTTTGTTCGTTTTCTGAGTTCAAGGGATCTGTGGGGTCGGATGGGTCGGGGCTGGAAAGTGGCAACTCTCCCTCAGATGAACCATTAAGCTCTGCTCCAGCCACCGTGTTCTGCCCCCCTGCAGAAGCGCCTGCTCTTTTCCCTTCCAGTTCTGCAACTGCCTGCTCTGTCAGTTTAATTATCTGACTTCCAGGCGTGTTTATTTCTTCTTCCTTGGAAGGTAACTGGGGTAATGAAGGATAAAAATGTTTATTTTGGTTTCTGTTATTTAAGTTTGTTCCCTCTGGAGCCAGGGACTCACTTGCGACAGCACAAGTTTCATCACATTCTCCCTTCTGTTCTGCTGAAAGAGAAACGGAACAGTGAGATGCTCCAGTCAGTCACAGGTATTTATGATATATCTGACCCAAAGACCATCACCACCAGTGCCAGGCCACAGAGATGTTTTTACCTCAGTAAGGAATTTCTAAGCGTGATTGCCTATCCCATGCCAAGCCCGTTTCTTAGATGATAAGCAATCAACATGAAGTTTCTTGCTGGATCCGGCATGGTTTCAGAGCCTGTCTTTCCCCAACACTGACAACTCTGAGTGAGTCTCAGTTGATACCATACTGTAGAACAGCAGCGTCAGGCAAACTTTTTCAAAGGAGTATGAACTCTAAGCAAGGCACTCAGCTACAGAAATTTCTGGCACTGCCTAACGTTAATCCCCACATCACTACCACTTTCAGGGGTTAACACAAGCTCCATTTATTTGGAGCTTTTCACAGGCTTTCACCAAATAAGGAAGTTTCGTTATTGGTCCTGCAACATCTCCCCTAACATAAAAGATTATTCTAATTCGGGTAACAGCATAAAACAAAGAAGCAGTGGAAGAATTTTAAATATACCATTATACCAAAAGGCAAACACTGAACAAAGTCAGAATAGAGAAAACAGCAATGTGTAAACAAACAGCTTTGTGAAAGAGAGAATTTGTCCTCGTCTTAGTTAAGGACAAAAAGCCTCATTGAAAATAAGCTTGCGAAGTCAAGTAAGAAAAATTAGGAAATGCCAGAAGTATGGCTGCACTGGCAGCTTAAAATGACTCTTGTCGTGCATATATGTGCATTCCCTTTTAGTGTATAAGCATTTATTCTATTCCCGTAGGAATCCTGCCTCACACACTGCACAGGAGAGCCTGGCTGCAGGGACGGATCAGAGCCACACGATGCAGGAGCCTACAGTCTCTATCAATCAGATCCGCCTCATTTATGGTTTGGGAGCTGCTGAGTGAGTGAGACAAAGGTTGGCATGGAGGGAATAGACACTCTTACTATCATTAAGGAAGCTAGGAATGCTACTCTGAAGAGCTGGAATTTAAGTCTGTGGAAAAGGCAGGGATAAATTAACTTTCAAAAGATGATCACCCACTGGATCTAATCCTCATTATCTGAGCGCTCAGCTGGAAACCTAGGAGCTTGATCCTGCTCTGCTCACGTTGTATATCTGAACACACATACTCAAAGTGCTCCAAAAAGAGCCAGAACTTCTGTACCTCAAATTGGCACTTGAAATTAGCAGGGACTCTACCTTATTCTTTGCATGCTTCAGTTTCCTCCCTCTACAGTGGGATAACACCATCCCATCACCATGCTGCAATTTTCTGAAGACAAATTGTTTCAAAGCACTAGAATACCAGAGAAAAGTTCACAGAAAAACAGTGTTTTTGTCTTCAAGGAAGGCTTGAAATAGCGCACAGGCAATCGAGCAGGAACACACAGCCCTCAACAATGAAGGAGAAAAAGCCCTGAATAGCTGTTCATTAGCAGCTGTGATGCTCAAGTACAATCTATCCCATAACACTATCCATCCTGTGCATTGGATAAAGTGATTTTTGGTGGCACAAGACAGTCTTTAATTCATAGGACTGTACTATGTCATTATGCATTTTCACACAGGAGCTGCACAGCTTTCTACCATCCAGTTTAACTGAAACAATTATAACTACAGACAAAAACAGGCCTTGATGAGACCAGGGTAAGCAGATAGATTAGATAAAAGCAGCCTGAAAAAGCCCTCTGATTATCTGTAGATCTTGCTAGAGCAACATTTGATGTGTTATAGAACGTTCTGATAAAGAATGTATATTAGTGCAAAAGCTGAAAATGTTTCCTGGGCCAAACAGGCATCAAATATCAATGGTACTATTTAAAGGACCATAGCTGACCGACATGACACCAGGCCTACTATTTAAAGATAAGTAAGAATTTCATTGCTATTCTGCTTATCAACTGTTTTCACTCAACTGGTCATTCAACTAATAGGAAAATAAAAGTGGTTTTGTTTTTATTTCTGGAATACTTTTAAACCAAGGGCACACGTGCTTGGTAAACGAAGGCAAATGAACACTTTCCTATGTTCCTCCCAGTTGCCAAGCTCCCCCAGATTTTGGAGGTACACTGTATAGATGAAAATTTGCAATATGCACCAAGGTCCTAAAACTCAACAACTGACAGTCATTCTCTATGCAGAGTGGCACAAAGGCTGACTCAGTGTATCCCTCCCATATAGTTGCTGACTGCAGAGGAGCTGTGTGACTCCAAGCACAGGCACATGCCCTACAGCTGAAAACACACTGCTTCCTTTCCAGGCTTCAAAGGGAAGATCGCAGCCCCAAAAGTCCTCCAGAAAAAGGATCTGGAGCAATGGAAGAAGTTATGGTTGCTCCACCTACTGCTAGAAGCTATGGCATCCCCCCGCACAGCTGGTAGTATATGTGAGCTCATCTGTGTCACTGAAAAGCTGGTCCGGTTTATTTAAACCATCACAGAGGTGAGTTGTGTCCGAATTCTCATTGCAGGTTATCAGGTATAGTGAGCCACATGCAAAGGAATAAAACAAGCTGTTTGTGCAGGCAGAACAGTAGTTTCTTAACTTACTCATGACAGGATTTCTGTGATTGATCTTGGCTCTCTTACGGTTATAGGATGGGGAGGGGGAAAGAGGGTGTTGACCCACTGGGAGCAGATTCTTCTCATGACTGCCACAGGCCTAATCCTTGTCTGCCTTTTCTTCTCCAAGGCTGTTTTATTCTACTCCTCTCTTCCTCTGCCTAGCTCTTTGCTCCGGCCCTATATCCCTTTGTCTACCCAGCCCCTACACTCACTCTGTCCATTTCTCATCCACCTTTCAATCTTTTTTATGACACCTTGCTTTCACTGGCAGCATTTATATTCCTTGCTCCTGTGCTCTGACCTCTGCTCAGCCAGATACAAGTCCCCCCTCACTCAGACTTCCTTTGACTCTCAAAATCCCCCTCTACTCTAGTCTTCCCACCACTTGAGAGTCCTGATCCCAGCCTTCCTTTCCTCTCTGCTTTTTTCCCCTCTAGGTTTACGTTATCTTCAAGATACGGTGCACGCAGAGTTTTACTGGTGTTGGTGGCACAAAGCAAGCTCAACAGAATCACTGATTTGTTCTTTGTTGTTATTAGCAGATGAGATTTGGAAGTGAATGGTTTAGAATGGGGTGGAAACTCCAACCTGTTTTCTCAGGGTGGAAATTCCCCCCGATTTCAAATTCCTTTCAATTATAGGTATACTAAATGTTTGCCTGTTTAAAAAAAAAAAAAAAAAAAAGACAAAGAAAAAACCCCACAAAACAAAAAAACCCCGTGGTCATCAGAACTTAACACAAAAAAGTGATTTGGCTGACATTAAAAAAATCAGCTGAAGTAGAAAACATAGCATGGAAATCTTCAGCCCAGAGCTGAAGTTTGGCAGTGTTACGAAGCAACAGTAACAGGGTCTGATGAGATCTGACAGGCAGCTTTAACCAAAATTGTAATACCAACCTCACCTAGGTCAAACAGGTAAAGGAAAGAGCATAATGTCACCAAGTAAATACTTTCAGTAAATGCAGATTTAATTAAAAATCAATGATTAAGCAGGCAAAAAATTAATATTTATGAGTTACTATTACTCACCGGAGAACTATTTATTATAGTTTCACTTCTTATTTTTAGCAAAAATATCAGCTGATCAAGATTATAAAAAACTATCAGTCTGGCCGTCAAGTTTTATCAGATGATGACATGGATAATAAAGTAAAAATTAAGCCACAATTTATTTAGTTTCAGAACTAACAAATAATTTGTTTACGTTGCTTCATCGTTAGCTGAGTAAGATCTGGGCATACCAAAATGTTATGCCCATTAAAGAGCTTATCCAAATGCCGACAGGCAAGCATAATAATCCATCTCCCTTCCATTATGAAAAACTAAGGGAAAAAAAAAAATCAAGGTTATCAGCAAAACAATATTGTCTCCAACTGTCAAATAAAGTTAAGCTTGACTTTGGAGAGATGTTAAAGCTTGCTACCAGGGAAGGATTTTTAACAAAACACATGCAAGACTATAAAAAAAGCAGTCAATTTTTCTGGGAAAACGAGTCGGGTATTTCAATTTACTGGGTGCAATCAGGAAGCCTTTCATCTAGATATCAGCTATAATGCAGGAAAGTGCTAAGCCGGTTCCACAGACTGCTTTCCTACTGTGCATTTTAACCACAGGAAAAAGAGCAGGAGGCAGTTAACTGTAACATAGATGGCATGAATAACTTCTCACAGTATCAAGTTATCTGGCAGGAAAATTCTTTGAGGTGTAAGACCTGATCCCTGGCCCTGTGTAATCTATGCAACAGTCATTTTTCAGTCGTTTCTTTGCTATTTGTACTGGGACCATCTATCTATTTTAGTTGTGGATGATTTGTTCAATCTCTGTGACCACTGAAACTTTGCCTTCTGCTATCCCAGCATGAAAATTTATTACTTTTTATTTGGAAAGAAATGAGTGCTTGGCTCTCATCATGTTCCTTACGTTCCAGGTGCTCACCTTGTACTTCAGTTTTCTGTGGCTTATCAGTAAACGCTAACAACGGTGACCTGGACCGCTGTACAACAGGCAAGGTTGGGTCACTGAACGTTATGGTATCCTTTCCACCTGAAACAATCAAAGTGTTAGAACTATTAATTCACCAGTTACATCCATTGTGCACTAATGATATTCAAACATATCCTACAATTTTTTTGCAATGTTATTGAAAAGTACAGAACAGGAAAAGCATCTCAAATGATCCTTTTACCACATGGGAAAAAATACTCTGTACTGTAGCTGTACTGAGTAAAGGACAGATTTTGAAAGAAGACCAGGTGCTGTATGCAGCAAACTGTATTAGCAATTAGCATTCAATTCAGAACGTTAATAATCAGACCAAAAGTTTTACAAAGAGTAATGGATCATTTGCATGCTATTAACCAGCAAGTGTTCAATACGGACTCTCTACTCCCTATTACTCTGCCTCAGTGATGAACCTGCTCATATCTCATATGTAAGTTTATACTACAGAATCACACACATACTATCCTACAACGCTCCCTTAAAAAAAAAAAAAAAATCGCAAAAGCTTAGCATAGCTAAGAACTGAGGGTGCAAACAAGCATACATTGCTGGGGAACAGGAGGGATTTTAATCCGAAAATTCGAAAAACATTTCTGAGCATTTTCGCTCTAAGAAAATGGAAAAAGGCAATTTTCCAGCTCTTTTTCAGACAAAATAGTGCAAGAAACTCTTCAGCTGAGGACTCTGCTGAGGATGCCTAGTCCTTACATATTTTAGCAATACAGAAAGCAACACCTGCAGATCCTTTAGGAAGTCCTCCACTATTCAGGATGCTCATGTTTTTAGTGACTGACACTACCTTAATCCCAGAGGGGAAATGGCAGGAAATGTGCAAGATCAGCTAAGCGTGGTATTTGTGTGGCCTCCAGAACAACTGCCAAGCGGTAAGTAATGGCTGGGGAGGCGGCAAGCTACTGTTCTATTTATCTCCATAAGAACGGACGTGTGTGTAACTACCACTTCTCCCCTCTAAATCTGTTTGTACGTTTCACCTTAAGGCAACATCCTAAATCTAATCACCCATCCAAGACAAAGACTTTCAAAAGAGCACCAGGTCAGGAGATACCCGGAATAAATCCAGCTCTGCGAAAGTTCTGGTACCTACTGAGAAATAATGAACCTCAAGCTGTTTCCATGGAGGCTACCTGGACTACCCCAATCCCTAACTACTTTTGAAAGCACTGGCTGTAAATGCCTTGATCCTGAAGGTATTAATGACACTTTTATATCCTTAACGTATTAGGGTATATACTGCAGCAATATGAATGCAATTAATGCTTTCAAAATATGGATCTTGCCAAGCTTTGATCCCCCTGTCAAGTATACATCAGAATTCTGCCCTCACTATAGCAAATAATAAAAAAATAGTATTAACTAACAGCAGAGAGCCCCCCCACAGTGTAAGGCAAAATTAATTAAAATAAAAAAAAAAAGGCAAAATAAATCTGATGGCTATTTCAAAATGCAAAAGTCCCTGGAAGAATGCACTTTCCTTTAACAGCGAAGGACTTTTGCGTTGGAAGAAAAACTAAATCATACAGGGAACTAGAAGTATGAAAACATCTGATAGATATTCATACACAGTCAAAAGTAGCCACATACCCAAAAAGATATAAAAGAATCCAACGGAAGAAGTAAAATGAAAAAAGGTGATGAATAAAGAAGCGGGGGGGGGGGGCTTGGCCAGGAAAGAAAAAAGCGGAATTGTTTTCCTTTTTTTTTTTTTTTTTTTTTAAATAAAAAAAGTAAAGTCTGAGCTAAAGTCCCTGCATATGCAAGACAAGCTTCAAAAAATAAACTTCTTGATTTCCAGCCAGCATTTACACAGTAACATATTCACTTTCACATTTTTCTCTGAAAACCAACCTGGTTACAGAAAATAGAGCTAAGCTCAGTATCCACACATCTAAGCAACAGATGTGGCCCAAAGAACCCGATGCATATTTATTTAATAACAGTGACTCACATCGATTCATGAAGAAGGGACATGGGGGTATTGCTGCACTACATTCTGTGAATCATGATCTAAAGTTGGATTACACACAGGGAATTTCAATTAGCTGCTGTGTAAGCTCAATTTTATAATTTATATAGCTTTGTGTTCCTCTATTTAATGAATTTTTCAAGGACTTTAGTGAAAAATATACAGATCTCAAAATAAGCAGACAAGTTTTCAGTAGTAGTAAATTGTTCATTTTCTTCTCCAGGGTTGGACATCCTCTTATAACCTCTGCTGCACCCTACACCACTATAACTGGCTATACCCCCAGCAGCTGCTGAGTCCATTAATTCTACCTCGTCTCTGCTCCACGCTGACTACTGCAGAGCAAGAGGCAGCACTGAAAATTTCTTATCATCCCAGACAGAAAAAGGCTAAGTCATGATCAGCTTTTTTCCTAGGCTTTTTTCAGTGGAAATCTGGAATTTTCAGGAAATGATAGATTCTAAAAAAATACAGAATTACTTATCTGAAATGTCTAGTGACATCAAATTGTGAGAGGAATAAGGTGCTGTTTACTATATACTATTACTGAATACACTTGTTATACATGCATAGTTGAACCACAACATACCTAAGACAAAGCAAAGAATTCAATACTGCTGCAAACATCACATTCTCTGTTCCCTTCTCAAGGCAAGTGGGCTCATAAAAAGAAAATCAAGAGCCAAATCTATGCCCAAGCTTGCTTTCTTTTCAGCGATGAACCTCTCAAGAGATGAATTTAATTAAAGCCCATTTTCCAAACAGGAGAAGCTAGTTTATGGTAGGCAGAACTTCTACAGAAAATGAACTGTACTACCAGTTTCACCATGTCAAAAATTAAATATGCACTTCCTCTTGATTTAGCTACCCCATAGTTCATTCATGCACTGCTCAAAAAGCAGGTGACATATGTCACCTAACAAAAAATCAGAAGCGGTCAAGCTTGTTCTTCAATAGGATAAAGTTTATTAACATTTATTAACACCATTTGGAAGATATTAATATCACAGTGACAGCGTATGTTATAAATGTGTATGGACAATGATGCCTAAATAGGAACATTAACTTCAGATTAAAAATCTCCAATTTATAATGTGCGTTTCTTTCAGTGCTACACTGAACATCAGCTTTCATCTGTGTATTTTTTCCAGTGACAAAAAAGTTCAACTTGCAACTTTTTTCTCTCTGGATTTAAGACTGACTAGATGAGATACTCTCCATGTTCTGCCCCTCACCTGAGCCAACATTCAGCTGCAGAGTCCACTGTGGTAGTTCCCACACTATTTGTTACATGCTGCTGTTTTATGGAGCGAAAGCTTTCCACGCTCTGAAAAGAAAATTGGTGACCCACCAGGGCTCTTTCTGGTGACCTTGGGACTAGAGTGCACTTGGAAATAAAAGTGCACTCTTGATTTAAAAGGGAAGCAGCAAATCAACAAACCTTGGGGCTCAACAGAACTCACAATCCAGTGTAAAATTCCTTTACAACTATTTTAGATCATCCTTTCTTACTATTTTCCTCAATTTAAAGGAATTGTCTCATAGAGCAGTCTCTGTTTCTCTTGTGGTCATCTAACTCACTTGACTGAACATCTCAATCTGCCAGATATAAAAATGTTCAGATAACATTTCCATTTATTTACATGCAGTGACAATATTTAATGTACTGCTAAAATCAGTTACTAAAAATATACATCAAGCAGAACCTACTCCCAAATCCCACTGAGACATTGTAGCTCAGGCCTTCAGGCAGCAGAAGAAAGGAAGGAAAGAGACAGTTGTTATTGTATAAACATTAATTTGATGTCTTACCTACATAGATCAACAATGGTACAAGAAGTTCCCACTGTTCCATTTTTTTAAATACATTTTGCAAAGATTAGAAACTCTGCATTTATTAGTGTATGAATTTCATGGAACACTATTTTTGAAAAAAAACCAAAAAACCAAAACAACTACAGTACCTTAAAGAAGTGAGTTTATGATACACATTTTACTAACGTACAAAACCAGTTTAGAAGAATGTAGAACCACATTTGTCTTAGACAAATATTTCACCTGCATCTTTTGAAGAATGTGGGGAGGGACAAATGCACCAAGTACACTGTGTATGTTAGGTGACTAACTGAAGAGTAATCCATGGAAACAAATTTGGGACCTTCAGTTCTGGAAAGCATCAGCAAGAGAGCCAGTTCCAGAAAGTTGATTGAGAATGCCTACAACGGGCAAGCTAAAATGGAAATAGCCCACATCAGGCCACATGGTTGAACAGCATAAGTATGTCACAAGGTCTCTTCAGCTTTGTCAGATGTTTTCTTCTAGATGGAAAGGTTAGGTGGAAAACACACAGAGCCAAAAAACTAGAAGCCTAAACCACACTATCTCCCACCCGCAGTAGCACTGATAGGAAGCTGTAAGCAACAAAGCTTAATGATGCGAATGCCAACAATGGAGTAGCATAATTTACAGTGGTTAAAGACGACACAATTAGGTGTAATGCGAAGAAAAGAAGCAAAATGTAACTGTAAATTAAATATTGCAAATTTTTCTAACAGTGATGTCTGTTAGGAAGCAGATTAATCTCCCATTACTTGAGTAATTCAAAAACCAAATACAATACTTAAGATGCTACAGGGAATAAGCCTGTTCTGGAGACATGGACTAGAAAATTTAAGATCATTTACATTTCCAATTTCTCAGAGTTTATGATTCTACAGAAAAACATTAAAAATACAGTGATAAAATCCATTTAAGTTACAAGAAGTACAAAATTAATAAATAAAATTTGCTGAAAAACATAATGGCCAATATCTTATGTATAATTTTATGCAACTTTTTAATTAAAATAGTTCAATTTTTTTTGCCTGCAGACTATGGAGACAATTTGATTATTTCTAGTATTTAAAACTTCTTTTTTTCCCAGTATATATATTTAACTTAGCATTTAAAGAGTCTAGTGATTTTTTATTTCAACTTAACGTTTATTAGAGGTTTCTAATTTTGCAAATGTGCTGAATGGCATATTTGCAAAATAACTGTCATTAAAAAAATTATAGTCAGGCTTTTCTTAAATGTAAATATACCCTCGAAAACTAAATAATGCAAGCTCTTCTCTTGAGTTTTTACTAACCTGGAAGACTCCATAGGCCAGCAATTTCCAAAGTTCTTAATTTCTTTTCTAGTTCTGCCACTCGATTACCTAGAATTCTTTGGAAAAAGAAAACAAAAACAGAAGCCAGGAAGAGTCAGCTGAGATGAGATTCCTTGTTATACTAAGGTAACCAAAGCCCCATTGCTTACATGACAAGAGTTGAATTTTTAACTTGTTACTTAGCTAGTGCAGTAAACCTGTATACGGTCATCTCTTTTCACGAATGGCAATGGACAACCTCCTCCACAGTTATAGGAAAATGACACATAGTTGTCTAATCTATCCCATGGTTTTAAACAAACAAGCAAACAAACAAAAAAGTCTAGGATGTACTGGACATTAAACCTTTGCCCTTTGGTAAAGACAAAGAATAGCAACTCATAATATTTCTATTTCCTTGCCCACAAATATCTCTTCCCAGTTACTTTTACTTTCTCTACAGCTAAAGCTAGAAGGTAAAAGCTAGGCAGACAAAATATGGAAAACTCAAGACAGCATCTAGATTGATTTTGCAGTTCTAAGACACAATTCTGGCCTAGTCCATCATTCACACAGGTTTCTCTATCACTAAGATTGTTTCAAATGGCAAGGAATATCTTTTTACACTACGCCTTTTCTTTTAGCGCTGAACTCTCTTTTCTACTTTACTAAAAAGCCTCAAGCTCTTTAGTGCCTTTATCACCCAACTCTTAGCTTTCACAGCATTCCTTGGGCCATTTCTTCTTTTGCATCTGATTCCCACTCAAATACTATTTGCAGTTAGCTCTCCTGCAGGATTTAACTTTGTCTTAATTCTCTCCCAAGATCAAATGAGAGATTTCTACCTTGCAAGGAGCGCTCTTTTTCCAATGAATTCTTCAAAGTGTTTCTCTCACAGGCACAGCAAGTCTCCTAGAGTTAAAAGTCTTTAAATAAATCCCAAACAATGCTCAACGGAGTGGGAAACTTAAACAGGGCAGCAATTCTAAACATGACAGCAGAGATAATGGACAGCAAGTTTTAGTCATCGAATTACAGCAACGGGATAAGTTAGTTTAAGTTTGAACTGAATGCTGAGAAGCAACATATCACAACACAGCAAGGCAACAGTATCTTCCCACGCTCATGAGAGCTGCGTAATACTGCACTGCATGCTCTCCAGCGAGGGTTTTATGCTGCAGACATTTGAGCATACTAGGAATGTCGTTACTGACAAGATGGCAGAATCTAGGAAGGATGTGAAGAATAGCAAGCCCAGCAAATACCAAAGGGACTAGAAAAATTGATTAACAAGGACTAAGTATTTTTTAAATCTCTGATGTGGCCAATGATTGTCACCACAAACGGGTCACAAAAAAAGAAAAAAATCCTTATTATTTTCATAACTAGTTCACCAGTAGTTCCAGGGCAGACAAGGGGAAAGATACTGCCCTCCCTGTCGGCTAGCTGTATCATAGAAGGAAACTCAACCCTCTGCATTAAGTTCAGTTATTGCAACTGCTCTTGTTATTCAGACAACAATAGCAAAGTCACTTTTCTCTTACTTCTCTTAAATTTTATAATTAATCAGCTGTACCACACTATTTCTAAAGGTTTTGGAGCAAATCTATCCTGGTAATTCCTATTGGATCCTCAGAAGAGGCACTGAGCTATTTTTTAATTTTGCTGCAGGTTCTCACATAGAAGGATCATTCTGTGGCTCTGAACAACGGTTGGCAAAAAGAGAGAACAATACTTAAGCCTGCTCCTTTCAATCAGCAAGACAGCAAAATACATTCAGTGATGAGTATGACTCTAGTTTGCTCCAAACCACATTATCTGAAGACAGGTATGGGAGAAATGACCCCTACACAAAGCTGTGAGTTCTTATAGAAACATTTTTTTGAAAAATAAATGTGTAAGCAATCCTGAACACAGCATGGTTTACCCTATTCCTTCCTCTCCCTTGTGACCTCCAGATAATCTGCCACCTCTGTATGTGCTGTGGAAAGACTGAGCTGTGGCGGCCTGGAACAGTAGGTATTTTTAAAGGGGCTGCATGGGTTGGTAGCATCAAATTCCCTAATCTATTTTTTTATCTCTAGTCATAGTGGACCAGATCCTTTGACAAAAACAGAAGGATCATGTCATAGACAAAGGTGCTGACAGCTGTTTCTGTTGTCCTCTGGTCATGAGTCTAATGCAACAAGGGAGTTAGTCTAAACCTCCCTCTGGGATAAGGTTTTACAGAAATCTGTTGTTCACGTAACAGTGGCAATGCTGCCCCCTGAATTTAGAAGCTCCCTCTGGCTCTCCCATGCTTCCCAACATACATGGCCATAATCCGAAGGGAGCTGTGCTGATTTACAGCACCTGAGCTCCATTCACCTCACTTTCAATTGAGATCTCGCTACAGAAGACATATACCCTCACACAAATACAATCACCCAAATGTCTGCAAATAGGGTCTGTCACAGTCACATACCTAGTTCTGTACATCACATGGAAACATTTACTCAGTTACAGACTGACACAATGCTTTTAGTAATTTTGGTCATGACCGAGCTTGCCCAAGTTAGAAATGTTAAAATTAGTGCAACATGTCTAAGCAGCAGAGCAGCTTCTATGCTCATCCGGCTTGCATGGGTACTGGCAATTTCAGGAACAAATTGCACTAACAAGAACATCTAATAAATGGTTTATTGCTGGCAGAAGAAAAAAAGATTTTTATCCACTTGCTAGGCAGGGTTAGGACTGTTTATTTTTGCATTTCTGTAACTATTTAATCTTGCAACACGTTACCGCATACAGAATTCATTTACAACTGCCTTTTCAAATTAACCTTATGTGCTTGTGAGGAAAAACACAGGATGTTACTTAAACTTAGCAGTAGTAGCTACCAATCACCTGGGGAAAATCACCTGTTTTCTTCCCAAACAAGTTCTTTTTTTCTTAAAAGTCGGGCAAAAAAAATAAAGGCTGGATTTAGCCTACTCATTCCTAGGCACATATTCCCACAGTTCCTTTTATCATGCCACATACTTAGAAAAGCAGCAATAATAGTGTGTCTGTTCCAGGAGCAAGTGGCAATGGATGTTTTTAACAACAGTATAACAGCAGAAAGTCAACTTCAACTGCACACACAAATTCTAATCTATGTAAAAGAATTGACTGTCTTGTTATTGTTTCAGTCAATCAGAAAGCAAATCTACCATTCTGCTACTGTAAACTTATATAGCCATATCTCAATCTGCAAGCCACAAAAAAACTTTAGAGTAGGTTAACCATTTGGAGGAAAGTAAGTTCATATGGTCTGAAAAGTCTCACTTACTGATAACAGAATCAGTAATAGGTCAATCATCTACCAAATATCAAAAGCAGAACTTCCCTGAATAAAACCACCACCCCAAAATCTCACATTCTTTACTCAGTAATTCTCACTTTCTTCACACATCTCAAAAAGTGTATCCTCCAAACATGTTCTTTGTTCAGGGAAAGCCAGGCAAACAGAACAGAGGGTGAAGAAGACTTCTACCTTCTGATTTATGTAAAACCTTTTGTCGTTACCATTCTCTCTAACACCACAACCTTCTCAACTTCCTACTTTGAATGGAGAAATGTCTTCAACAAAAGAATGCATTTTCTACCAGTACCAGTTTATGGACCTGTCCGTGCACTGACCTCACTCTCGACTCTAACCTTCTCCAATAGGTGGGCAGTTTCTTCCCCATTTTCAGAAGTCAGCAGTCTTTACTTGTAGCTTTTTACATGGCAAGCAAGTGCCCCCAACAACCAGCTAATGCACCTCAAATAAAGGATGTTTTTCCCCCCGATGTCCTACCTGCATTTCCCTTTTTCACTTTAACTCTTTCGAGTCTTAGGCATTTCTACTTGAAGTAGCTCCCATTCCTCCTAGCTCTTTAAAAGCTTCTTTAATCCAACTAAAGCGGAAGGTGACAAAAAGAATGAGCATACCATATAGGAGTGTCGCTGAGGCTCTTCACTCAACTTGTCCAGGATTTATCTTTCTTTTTTTTCCCTGGAAGCAGCCTGAACTGAATACAACACTACAGTTCTGAGCACACTCCTGACCTGGGAGAGACGTGGGCTGTCACCTCTCTCTAAGACCTGATTTTCTACTGGGCATAGAATACTAGTTTGTGCATGCATCCAATCTCTACTCCTATGGCTAGGTAGGACCAGCTGGGCATGCAGATAAAAGAATCCTATCTCCTTGCGAAGGCTTAACACAAGAAAACCCATACTCAATAGTTGAATGCAGAGACAGTGGTATCGGAAAGTAAAGTCATCATCACAATGATACACCTGAGAGATGAAAGAGACTGCACGTCATCAAAGAAAGATAGAAAATTAAGAAAGAAGTTTGCTACAGTTATATGCAAGAGTATGCAAACTAGAACACCAGGTAATGATACAGTATCAGGATGTAAAAGGCAAAGGCTGGTTATATCTGGAATAACAAAAGTTACTCTCTGGATGTTTTCCTTCTGATGCTACATTAGCAGTACAAAGGGAGTAAGCAGGTGTTAGCCCTTCATTAGCACTGCTCAGTGCAGGAACTCCTCTGGCACTACATGACAGGGACATGAATTTAACTGAGCTGCCAACAGTTAGATCTAGGCTACATTTTCACCACTTTAGTCTCCCTTTAGCTGATTAGGCATTTGCTTTCTCAAGGGTATTAAGAGTGGCTATAAGCTGATCCTCCACTTCTGTTGCCACATCACTAAGAATTATGCAACGGAGTCTGCCTCGTATCACAGTTATCAATTTTCAAAATGAATCATCTATTCTAGTGCAATACAGTTGACTTCAGTACCACTCCTTCCTTTCATAAAAGATGTCTGCCTGTTTCTGGCATCTGGTCCTGATGTGCTTTTGAGAAGCCTGAATAACCTCTGATTACCAGTAGTGACTCAGTGTTTAAAAAAAAAAAAAAAAAAGGAAAAAAACTGAGCACAGAATCAAGGAACACCTCCTAGCTCTGATTGTCATACACTGTATAAGGACAATAATATCAGAATGTCAGAAAATGTGTCAAAAATGATTACATTCTGCCATGATAGGGGCTGTGCAAGACACAAAGAATTCTACTGATGAGTAGAACAGCTAAGAGTAAACAAATTCTCCTTGAAAGTTCAGTTCAGATTTTTAAAAAAATCATACAGTAGCAATTCAACTGTTTATCTCTTACAACTTTTGGCGAAGTAACTATAGGAGCAACAGCTACCATTTGTACGACGCATAGGCTGCTAAGCCTGTGACAAGTGTTACACCAAATCTTTTCAGATCCTTTCCTAGGTGCAACATTTACTATGCCCACCAGTGTTTGTTAGCAAATTCCTACATTAACGATCAATTATCACACATGTTCTCTTCCAGTTAAAGGGTGTCCTTTCTCCCGGCAGCTTTTCTTCAGCCCTCCCTACAGACTACCTGCTAGAAGTCCCTCCTGTGTTATTATGGTTTGTCTTAAATCTGAGCAGCAAATCAATCCTTGCCTAGCAGATGCAGACAGGACTCTGTCAAACCCAGGTTTTACTTTAAAAATGTAATTTTTCTCTAAACACATACCTGATCTTAAAAACTAAATAACCCACCAGTTAACAATGACAATGAATTTTCTGTGAAAACGGACTTTCCTTCCCATGTCCCTGGAACTCCCCCAAAACTATGACTTTTCCATAGCTTGCTAAGTTCTATTTTACTTAGAAGTCATGCTACCTACTTGTTGGTTTGCCTTTGGTGTTGTATGACCATGTTTTTTTCATGGATAGTTTCCAGCAATGCAGTGGCCAGTGATTTGAGATCTGAAATGGACTGTGGAGTGGCTGGTAGGCTACATCCATGATCCTCCGACAACAATTCTTGGACTATAATGTTAAAAACACAAATGAGTTTCGGCTTCTCATGCACAGAGATGTGACACAAACATCTACTTAGCATTAAAGAACTATTCTTGTTACTTAAGTAAATACATATTTTTTTCCTTCAACTAAGAAATAAAGCCAGAAGACCAGAAATATAACCCCTAGCTGGCATAAAGATGGTGGCTTTCTAAGCTGATCATTATTCCACAGCAATTGCCAGAACAAGTATAGGCAGGCACATTTTATGTTAACTTAATTCTGCTTTTGGAAAATTATTTTTGTTCAGAAGGAAAGAAACTCATTCTTCTACAGGCCTACAGATTGGTAAATCCACAAGGAAGCTTTTATATTACTTTTTAGAATTATTATATTCTTCAGGTTATTTAAGACTGATGTGAAAATACAGTCACCCATGAACTCTTCCTCTGCAGCTTAGAACATGTACCTCTCAACACATCAGGAAGTTCACTAGTACCATTAACTTCTGGAACTAGAATCTGGCTCTGCCTCTTTATTTTTTTTTTTTTATATATATATCTCTCTATAATGTACTTGCATACATATATATAATGTATATATCTATAATGTACTTGCATATTATATATAATGTATGCAAGTACATGGAGAAAAGGATGGAAGACAAGTCAAAAACAGAAACACGAGTTTTGACCTACTGTGACAAATATTACTGATCTCATGTGTGTGTATGAATACACCAACATCTAAATGGTAGGGTTCCAGGTATACTGTTTGGCTGAAAGAATTTTATCTTCCCCTTTCTTTCCTAATCTTGTTATATTCTTTGAAGGGGGAAAAAAAGAGATTACACCATTTTGCTACCCATGAAGAAACATGGGACAAAAGGATTTCTTGCAAAACATTTGAATGTAAAAGCTTCCAAGAACAGTAGTAGAAAACCTGACTTAGTGTCCCTCTTCTACCACCCTATTTTTCATTGGAATATGAATTGTGGTTGCTATTGTTAGCAGAGCAAAGAGATGAATAAAGAAATTATTTGTCAGGTTCAAAATTGCAAAGGTGTTTAGTGATTTTAAAAAAAAGATAAAAATGACAGGGGAGAGAATGAACGGCAACAGGGTAACAAAAGGATAAGCAGTACTCAAGAGGCAAATTTTATATTGTCAAGTCAACTGAAAAGGACAAAAATTGGCACATGATAATAAACAGGAAAGAGAAGAAAGATTTTGGTTTGGTTGGTGAGGAACGGGTTACTGAAATTAAGAGGTAAAATGGAAGGAATTCAATGAGATATGCAACACCATGCTGCATTTATGTAATACCTTGTTTTGCAGACAGGACTCCAGTCAGAGCACTGCTACTGGATCTACTATGAGTCTTTGAATTTTTTCGTCTCTCTAGTGCATTCTAAGAAAACAACAAATATCTTATTTAGAAAAACAGTAGCCAACAAATCCTTTCATTAGGACTAAAGAATCTGGGACTTTGGATTTTGGTCTCAGAACAACTCTGCAGAGCCTGGAGCTTACATCCATAGTAACCTATGGGAGTGTGACTCTCCTGGAGTATAATTCTCCAGCCAAAGCAGTCTTTGCTATGTTATGAAGACTCGTTCTGTCTCACTGCAATCACTTTATTCTATTCTCTCCCACTGACTCCCCCAATGCATTTTTAAGACTTGCCTATTCTTTAATAATCTGCTGAGTGCCAGTGAAGATACTCCAGTATCCTGTAGAGAATATCAGTTGGGAACAAAAATCAGACTTTCCCCAGCATTTCTCTGAATAGGCTTCAAAGGGAAAGCTCAAACTCCTCTATCAGAGTTTCTAGAAGCCCTGTTAGTAGCAAATACCGACTTTCACGAATTAGCAGCAGAATGATCCTGCTACAGAAGTCCAGCTCTTCCAAAATAATTACAGTTCTGTGAAACCCACCAGACCACCAAGATGCTCAGTTCTCACCAATAAACTAACTCACACTCTGAGAGACCCAGGTTGTAAGTGTGAATAGACACTGAAATGAACTTCGGACTTTGAGGAGCTTTGCTCATGCACAAAAAGCAATTAGTGCTGTCACTGCTTCACAGTGACCTAAATAGTTAAGAAGTCCTATTGACAGTCATAAGGCAACCCTTGTCATGCCCTGACAGCAGCCCTCCCCTCCCACATCCCAAAAATCACTTGCAGAAGAAAATGGAGTGCTTGACTTCAGGGAAGAGCAAGAATATTTTGCCCTCAGGATTCAGTCATGAAGGTTTCATGCAAAACAGCACATATCTTAACCCAAGAATGGAAGAACAATGAAGACTTCGCAATCATTAAGGCACATGAAGAAAGGGAACAGGGAGACAAGACCTGCTTGTAACAGCAACACAGGTGTCACCTGCTAATTTTCACCAACCAGCAGGCTGGGAAGCTGATCATCCTCCCCAACAGAAGGTTCCCCCACAGAACTTAAAAAAAGGTATTTAATTGATTTTTCAAAATATTCTTAATGGATACCCCTTTGTACTACATCAGCTAAGAAGCCTACAAGGAAGACTGAGCACGTAATATGTATACATACTAATATTGTCAAAATGTTAATGGTGGATTTTCCTTTGAAGACACCATTTTGTTCTTTAAATGCATATGAACATGAGAATGAACAATAACCTCCATGAGCAACAAAACACAGTTTAGATGATACAGTGAGAGGATCTTACCTTATATTTAGTAATAGTAGACTTAAGAAGGTTGACTTCCTCTTGAAGTTGTTTTAATCTCTCTTGAAGATACCTGAAAAAGAAACGTAATCCATTACCTCATGTTACCTTCAAGTACTGCCTCAAGTGCTCCTCTTTACTATTTAGCATGTCATCTCTTTGAACTACTAAGAGTTCTTTTCCCTCTGCAGTTTTGTCAGGGGTAAAATAACAAAATCTTACTGCTCTTGACCCCATAAAACTTTAAGTAGGGAAACAAATTGCATCAGAAAAGGAGGCTGCCCTTCTGTTAGATTTGTCAAGCATGCTGCACAACCATTTTATATCACTCCTCAGGTTTTTTGGGAGGGAAGCTAAAAGGATATATTTACATCTAGAGGAAATAGTCAGGAAGCATTTACTCATGTCCTCCGTACTTGAAGCTCTGTGAGATGGACACATGAAGATTTGTATATATGTCAACAGAAGACTCAACTAAGCAGAATTTTTGCATTGCAATATCCATCACTTACATGGCACTTCTCATTAGTAATCACAAAGTAGAAAATTTAACAGTACAGTTGAAAAATGGTATACAGTTAACTACAACAGTACAGTTCTTCCTAACAGAGTTTATGCACTTGGATTAGATGGCTATTTCCACATAGGAATATATCTTTTTCGTTTATAAAAGGTTTATAAAATACCCTCTTTCATATAGTGTAACCGCAGCTGTATTTGGGTTTGTGAAAATTTAACTATTTTAGAGAAAAAAAATCGTATCACTGTCAGGAGAGCAGGGGACATAAATTGACACAGTACTCTGTAGGCCATGCGAAACAGAAAAAAACCCCTGGAGTTGCTGGGAGGAGGTAATGCCTTTGTTACTACACTTTCCTACCTGAAGCATAAGTCTCTGAAAATGGAAAGTGTCTTACAAGATCTATTTCACTTTAAGGTAATTGTTGACATTAAGGGAGGTACCTGCTATGGCTCTGTCAGTGACTCCTCTCTGTCGTCCTTAGCAGAAACCATTAAACACATTCTTTTCCCAAGGCAGTGGCAAGAAAATCTACACAGGTGATTTCACCAGCAACTTTTGCTGGCAAATCACCCCATGTTGACAACCTCGTTCTGTGGTGAGAATTATGTCCAAAACGGTTAACTCAGGGTACTCAAAGTCCCTGTTTCCAATCCAAGATTAGCCCATTACAGCTCACTATGAGTTTCTGAAGACACCAATTTTTAATATTCTTGCTTTTGGTGCCATACAGTGATGGGGGTAAGAAGTTCTGCACTTCCCTTCCTTTTCCTCATTTAGCTCTATTTGGGAATATCACTGACATCTCTGTAGCCAAATAAAACACTGGTAATTTCCTGCAGCCTAACTTTCTCAATATTATTTGATGGTTAGCTACAGTACAAACAAAGCAGACAAAACAAATTACCAAAATATTTTAACTCCTATTCTTGGATACATTTTCTTTAAAGTTTTGTTGTAACTGACTTCCGGGAGCTCCTGTTAAAGCAATAAAGCTTGTTCTCGGGAAACAGTAAGGTTTGCAATGCACTCACCCGTTCTCCATACACAGAGCATCTACATCGATGATACGGTTTTCATGTCCTCCTAAGACATGATTAAGTTCTTGGTTTAGTCTGTCAGACTTATCTTGGTAAAAAGAGCGCTCCTCTTTCACATCCTGTAACTCATCCAGTGCAGCCTGTAGATCGTATCTCAGAGTCTCGATCTGAGAAGAAAGGAGAGCTGTATGACTATTTTTAAGTTTAATCAAAAGATTACATAGCACCCAAACTGAAAACAGCACGAAGCACTGCATAAAGTGATAGAATCTCTGGGTTGGAAGGGACCTTTAAAGGTCACCTAGTGCAAAACCCCTGCAATGAGCAGCGACAGCTTCAACACAACCACAGTGCTCAGAGCCCCATCCAACCTGACCTTCAATGTTTCCAGCAATGGGGTATCTACCACCTCTCTGGGCAACCTGTGCCAGTAGTTCACCACACTCACCGTGAAACATTTCTGCCTTCTAGTCAAAATCTACACTCTTAGTTTAAAACCATTACCCCTTGTCCTATCACAACAGGCCCTGCTAAAAAGTCTCTCCCCATCTTTCCTATAAGTCCCCTTTAAGTACTGGAAGGCTGCAATAAGGTCTCCCCGGAGTCTTCTCTTCTCCAGGCTAAACCACCTCAACTCTCTCAGCCTTGCTTCATAGGAGAGGTGTTCCATCCCTCTGATAATTTCTGTGGCCCTCCTCTGGATCCTCTCCAACAGGTCCATGTCTGAACAAGATGGATTTCGGACAGTCAAAAATCTTTCCAAGGCTCATAGTGCCTGGTACTTTTAATCTATTTTGGTATTATTTCATTAATTTGAAGTTAAGTAACTTTAGCAGGTATGACTTGTTTTACAAAATTTCTAGAAAACAACTAAAATGTAACAGCAAGAGAAACTTTTACCCATACTACAATTCTGCTACAAACATTAAGCTGTTTTTAGCACGTAATTTCTACGACTCCAGGAATGAACTCAACTGAATAAGAGTTTGGCAAATTTGGAGGATGAAGTGAAAATCTGTAAAGGGAAATATACACCAATAATGGGACTTTCAGCAATGAAGCGCTACAGAACAGGAAGAAGAACTGAGAAAAGTACCAAGTAATCCAGCATGGAGTTGACACGGTGAGTTTTGCTACTAAGCAAAAGGGTGAAGGACTCCAGTATGAAAGATACCCAAGGACAAAGAGCTTCAAACTTTCAAGGAGAGGAAACAGAGTGTGAGAAGAGTCTGCAGTTAGTTGAAAAGTCTCTATTGGCACCTCAGAAAATACTGATAAGCCAAGAAGGATAACAGAAGACGGTATGAAAAGAGGCCAGGTGACAAACAGAGAGCGTGTGAGCTTGGGAACAGAGATACCAGAGAGAATCACACTGGAAGAAGAAGTCAGCAGGCCTTCTAGTAAACTAAAATAGCACTGCACTTGAGTGAAAACTGAAAAACAAGAAATATGCGCCTCTTCCTGGATCCCAAGTTTAAATTACTGTTTAGTAAGAACTGTATCAGTAAAAATCCCAACACCTTCACCACTATTCACAACGTTAATCAGCTACCACCCCTCCAAACACAACAGAACCAGTCATTTACTTGCTACTGCACTAGCTCTGTAAAACATGACAGTATATGCCCATTTAGTTATTACTTGTTCTCGAGCCTTCTCCAACTGTCGAACAAGGTCCTCCCGTTCATGTGCTGCAAAGTGGCGAGCCCCAACTTCATCATCTCCAAGTCTTTGCTTTGCTATTGTCATTCGAAGGAGCTGCAATTACAAAAACAGATTCAGTAAGCAAGAGAACACAGGCTGTAGGTCAGGGTACATCTGCATTAGAAAGAGTAAAGCTGTCACAGATTTCATCTCTTCCAGGCCAAAGAGCTGGTATTAGTTAAACCAGAGGGAATTTTCTGAGCTTAGGGCTCAATCCTGTTCTCAGTGAAGAATTCCAGTAGAACACTCAAAGCATCAAGAGGAGCTGAATTAGACCTTGCAATAACAGTCACCAGAGTATACAATTAATGAAAGACTAGGTAAACACAGACACATGGTCAATGTTTTTTAGGAGTGACAGGAACTAATTCCGGTCAGACTAAAACTAGAGAATTCTCAGGAAGCCATTTTCGTACGTAAATCTTAACATTCTCTGCAGCAGAGAACTCTTCCTAGTTAAGAATAAAAAGGCATGAAGTGGCTTGCCCAGCTTCATTTTACTGATACCGCTTAAAATCTCACTGCAGTACATAAGTGCAGAATTTGCCTTAACAGCTGCTAACACATTTGCTTGTGCATTTTATTTACTTACAAAAGTTAATTCCTGTTAAAAACAAAAAAACAGGCCAACAACAAAAAGACTGGGCCAAAATGCTCAAACAGCTAATGAGCTTTGTGACTGCTAAAAACAGTCTGACTTGAATTAATACAGTTATATCCAATATCCAAAGCAAAAAGCAACTACCTTCCAAGAACCACTGAGTATTAAAATAACAGTACATAAGGCATTCAGCATTTAAAGTTGTTTATGCTGAGTACAACTAGACAAAAGTGTTGCTTCTCCATGGTCTCATCTGTAGGAGCTCCACAGAGACTAGAGAAACCCCACAATAACCAGCCTGACTTTCCCCATATCTTTGACTGCACCAAGGAATTAATGTACATCATTATATTGCAGAGTTAGGCAAAAATCAATCTTCTGAAGTAGAAGATTGTACATTAAAATCTATCTTTGGTATTTATGGGATGCCAGTCACCATAGCTTCAATGTGCCAATTAAAATCCTGCTGATGCAAGACAGACTACCAAAATCATCCTCCCCACTTATTTCAGCTCCATTTCAGTGCGAGTCACTGAAGCTAGTACAACTTGTTCTGATAAGCAGTTCACTTGTTCAGGGGAAGCTCTGCCCCCAAAAGTAACTGTTTTTGGCAAACTACATTTCCTTATCCCCACAGGGAAAGTACAAACCACTGCACAGTTAGTAAAGCTGAATGGATCTTAAGAGATGTAATTCCTATTAATTTCTTTATCCAAACAAATAAGTCAAAAAGGCAACTAGCAAATCCCAAATGGCTTCATAGCTAAGGGACTGTTTTTTTTTTTTTAAATGCTAAAAGGCTGATGAACAAAAGACATGGTAATGTGATTTAATTCAGGTAGATTAATTTAATGTCTAGAATCTCTTGCTAGTGAGAAAGGCAGTAAGAAACAAATGCAATAACATTTTGGGGACTCATTTTTGTTCAGAAAAACTGGATACAGGGAGGGGAATCACACTTTACTAATGTCTTCAATGCCTGCAGCAGAGCAGAACTCCTGCGTAACACTCAGCACCAGGCTGGGAACTGGATCAGAGCTGTGACTCATGCACTATGACCAGCCCTCCTCCAGCCCAGGAGGGGGTGAGGCATAAGATGTAATTTTAACTGCAAGCAATTATTACTTGCAAGGTCAAACAGTCTGCCAATAAATGGAGAACTCTTAATTTATGGCTAATTTTGAGGTAGAAAAAAAAATAGTATGAGGTCTTACAAAAAGAATGCTTCAGAAATCCAAATCCAACCAATAAAGCAGCATTATAAACATACATAAAATAAAGTAAAACACCAATCCATAAAACGACAGAGTGCTTCTTCCAGACAGTTGGCCAATCAGAGAGTTGACAGGGCAGAACAGGCCAAGTCCTTTAATTCTGCATTGCAAATGTCTCATGAGGCAGCACCACCTGCTATAAAATTCCTCCCTGAAAATGCTGTGACCCAAAGAGACACTAAGTATTATGCCAGAGGGTTAAGGGTTTATTCATACATTAGTGCTTTGTTATAAACTTTATACACCTGCCCTCTGGCTGCTGTATTTTTATTTCTGTCATTCAGAAATCACTGAGGAAAGGACTGCACAACTTCATTTTGCAGCTAGAGAACAGGTTCATGCTACCCCTCAGGATTCTGTGAACAGCACTCGCAGCAGAGTGGATTTAAATTATGGGCACCTTATCAGAGATAGCTCCTGTTTGTCAAGAACCCATAGACTGTTAACCAAAACAATCCAGTGCTGCAAGTCTTTATTATTTTAATATCACAGTTTTTTCTTAATCAGTGTCAGCTAAAATAATTATTCATAAAGTAGCAACTCTGTAGCAGCCTCACAATGCCCCAAACAGGCTTCACTGCAGTAGCTGCTGTGCAGGCTAGGAGTCCACAGACAATGCCTGAGCCAAAGCTGTACATTCCTGATTATTGATAAAACATGCAGAAGGAAAAGAGAAACAAGCACAACCAGTACATTCTTAATGGAAGGCAGAAACTGTCATGTTTAGCCACAGTTACTGACGGCAACTGTCTTCACCATGTTGTCTACAAAATCTTAAAAAGTGGACCAGAACTATGCAAATTTGCTACCTTACGTCCCAGTTCTGCCAAAACATACGCATCACATTTAACATTTTGAACTGTTGCTGCATGAATGATTGTCTGCCTTATAATAATGAACTGTCAGTAATACCGCAGCCATTGTTCCATGCATCTTCCTCTCACTTAGCACTGCCCTCGACAGCTTACAAAACCATTTCTTTGCATGGGCAGGAATTCAAGTGAAGGCAACTGAGTCATCTAGTCTTCCAGAAGCCTCCAGTTTCTCTTATGCTTTCCATTTGCACCCTTTTACAAGAGAGAATTAGATTTCTCAGCTATCCTCTTCTATGATTCAGTAATTGTTCTCCAGGCATTGCTGCCAGAATGTTAGGAAGGAAAAAGATTTACAAATAACTATCATAAACATAGAATAGTTTTCATGTGTCAAGGCTGATAAGAGATTGTGATCAATCATAAAAATAAATAGTCTTAGATATCTGTTGCTGGAGCACTGCAGTCTAGCTGTTGCTGTATTTCTCAAACTGCAGCAACAAATCCTTCCAAAGACTGCCTGAAGAAGTTTTATTACTTGTGCCAATGGAATTCTAGCTGAAATTAAAGGAAAAAATTAGTCCAGTTAAGCCAAATGCAAGTAATTTGTTATTGCCTAACTGATGACGTACTTAACATGATTTCAACAGCAAGTAAAATGTCACCAGTCTTCTTGCTAATCCAAGTGACTGTATCCTACTAGTAGAAAGCATTAAAGCGGTGAAAAACAAGTCAAGCCATCAAAACATTTCTTTATCAATGGAGCTAATGTGTGATATTTAAAGACTTTTTTTTCTTTTTTAGCCCTACAAAGCTCTTGCCACTCAGTGACAAAGCCTGCATGAGTCACCCCTGCTCAGACACAGGCAGAACTGTTCATCCATAAGCAGCTTCACTTGCTGCAAAAGCAGCTGTTTGTTCATCTCTTGCCAGAAGTAAGGTTGACGTAGACCAGCTGGGCAGGATGCCCTCCCTCACTTTAGAAAAAGCAGAGAGAAGAATGCAGGGGAAAAATGTAAGAACAAGCAAATTATTACAGTTCTTTATTTTTATATATACCATGCATTATCTGGGCTCCAGTGCCTGAAGTAACCCAGCTGCCAATACAGGAGAACTGATGAGCAGAACAGAATGGCTTTGGGAACAAGCCTAGAATTTTATCACCAAAGCTAGGAGGGAGCAAAATCTGACACAGGAGGAGAGTGTTAAATCCCTCAGAGAGATGGCAATGCTTTTTTAGGCACTTCAAAAACAGCAACCTGACTCTAAAATAAGCTCTATTTTTCATTTACTGGGAAAGTGAAGAATGTGTTCCAAAATGAAAATCCTAGTCTATATTAATCCCTGTCTGATGCAGCTCTTTCCTCCCCCTCTTTATTTAGTGATGCACTATTTTGCACCTTTTGGAGAGGGGCATGGTGGGCAGAACGACTCTTTTTGTATTTTTCCATTTGTTAGGAGGATCGTGAATTTAAATACATGCTGAGAATACAGATGTCACAAAAATGACCAGCTAATATCAAGTTAACCCACAAAGGCAAATCTAAACAAAGCCAGTTCAAGCACAAAGAAGTAGGCTGTGTTACCAAGATCATATTGTTATAAGGGATTAGAATAGGTATATAACCTCAATATTTAAATATGTTGTAGTTTTACTACCTTTGTATTCTGTTTGTACTTACAAACCCTTGTTATCTGTTTAGGACAGGCTTGGGAAGGGCTGCATGGCATAATCCTGGCAGTGCAGAACTGCAAGGCACTGTCTTCTACACTGTAATACAGTTCAAACAATAACATGCAAATGAAAAGAAACACTGGGAAAGTTGGTCTTTGAAGACTTGAGCAAATTACACTGAATGCTGTGCATACTACAAGTTCAAGACTCATTTGACACTTTCCCAGCTCCCTGCACACCTTCAAGGAAGTCCTTTGTGATAAACAATGAATAAAACTGCATTATCACAGTATACGTATGTTTAAAATAAAATAAATAAAATTAACTTGAATTAATGGAAAGAAAAAACCACCTGAATAATTAAAAGCTACATCATTTTTACTCACATTTTTAAATCCTGTAACTTTAAAACTGTAGTTGAGGGAAGTTATCATTCATTATTTGTTTCATTTTTTACTTCGTTAACCACCTCAACTCTCAAAATCAACCTCTCACTAGTTTGATCTCTGAATGTACTTTTGCATACAGCTCCAGCTGCGAATGTTACACTCATTTGGCTTGAGTTTAAATATTTCAATTAACAGAGACAACAGGAGTTTGATTAATACCAAATGGCAGATTTTGAGCAATGTTCCATGTAACTTGTTAAATTTAGCAATAAAATAAATTTGTTATGTAAGGGTAATAGGATGAGGGCTTAATACAAAGCTCACTATATATATTTGTGATCAACTGCTCCATATTTTTGAAAGGAAGAATTATGCCTTCCCTGGTTTTATCATTTACTAAAATTTTGCATTTTAATTGAAAAAAACTTGAAAATTAACGCATGATGAAGAACACATGCTTATCTGTAGTTATTTGTAAGAGGAAATACCACTAATAAAATATATTTTAAAAAAAGAAAAAAAGAAAGTCTGAGATCATTAAAGCAAGGCTAGATGCAAAAGACATAGTTAAGGACAACTGAGCAAAAGTAGCATACAAAAATAGGTAATAACCTGCACTTACTGGTATCCTGTACAAGCTGCTTTTGTTCTACTTTTTTGAGCATTTATTGTAATCAAAGTATTCTATAAGTTCTGTAACCCATTGTTTTAGTTGTTTTCCTAAGAAGTAAATGCAAAACTCCAGCCCAGTTTACACATTCCATGCCATTTATTGACAACAAAAGTTTATAATACCTTATTGTCCCCTTGTACTTCTCCCAGTCTCTGCTGAAGCTCTCTAATCTCTTCTCCAAGATGTTTATTTCGATCTTGAGCTTCGCTCAATAGCTGAGCAAGATTTGCCTAGAAAAGGAGTAAGTATCAGTCAGAAGTTAGTGCCTATGCAGAGCAGTGTAGGTGGTGATTGAAAAGAAACCCTAGACTCACTCCTTATCTGCCAACAGTCTTTGCTTTTATTGTTGTTGGGACCCAGACTTCATGCTTCATTAGAGAGATAACAACAAAAGTCACCAGGGTTCCCTTATCTTTAATAGTAGGAAATACATACAGCGCGTGTGCATACACACTCCCACAGCAGCACACAAAACCCAAACACGACGAAGTGGAAACATCTACGCTAGTTCTGGTATCTTGGCTAGTGGGAAGAGCGAAATGCAGAGCACTTTGACAATATTTATACAAAGTTGACAAAATAAGTTTTAAACTTACATACAATTAGACAAAAGGTATAGCTGAGAAATAATTATGATATAATTATATTCCCTAATAGTGTTTAGAGCAGATTCCTAGCCGGTAAAGAGGAGGCCAGCCAGAGTCTCTACCCCTGTACAGTTGTACAATGGATATCTAGTACCACAAAACGTCAAATGTGACCTGACTTGTGCTGTTAGGTAGTACATAGACTTCTAGAAAAACAGAGGTGAAAGCTTGAGATTAAAAACAAACAGCTCACCCCAAAGTAATCCAGGTCAAAACTTATCATTCACATTAACGTATTAAGTCAGCAGGGCAAGCAGTGTGGTCTATAATTTTACAATTAAATTCCACCAGCTTGATCACTAACCAAAAAATAATGCAATCTCCTCCTTTACTATCTATGATATCAGAAAATGAGCAAATACTACAGATAAATTTATTATATTTTTACCCTAAAAATATCTCATGAATACACAAACATCAACTCAGCACAGGAAAAGCCTACCAATGACAACTCTTTTAAGAGAGTTATAATCATAGTGGCTAATGTGCAGCCTTTCAAGACATTGCCTATGGACAGCTAGGTGTGTCATCCATTCCCATAAATCTGAAGATTAAAAAAAGGAATAAAAAAAGAATTTTCAAATCTTCTAGGCATGACTTGCTAAAGGCCCATTAATCAATATTTCTAAACTACCCTTACACGTACTCCTTGGGTTTGAGGTCAGTGCATTAACTCACTGTTCCTAATTCTCTCTTGGTATTATAGGTTTAGTTTTAGATTCCCTATTTGCTGTGTTTCACTTTCAACCTCTCCATTTCTCTATTTTGATGTATCTCTTTCTTTTTCAGTCCTGCTCTTTTACAGTCATTCTCACTACCACTTGACAGTCTCACAGCATGTTTGTAAGTTTTATCTTTAAAACTCATACACTATCAAACCAACAAGGTGTCTGACAGCCATTCCTGCAACCTTTCCCCTTGTTTACTAACAACTGCTATTTCCACACATCCGGTTTTGTATTTAAGAGAACTACTAACATGAATATTAACATGAATATAGTTATGCATGCATCTGACCATTTGCAGGATTAGACTACTAAACTATTAAACTATAATAACTGAAACTTTGGTATGCTACTATATGAAGAAGCCAGCTCCAAATTCCAATTGGTCTAAAATAGCAATAGCTTCAAACTTTTAAACAGGAAAAATAACTCAAGAAACTGATATATCCTACTTGATGAACAACAAGTCTAATTCACTGCTACAGCTTTTGTAGTTCTGGTGCTCTGAAATCAAAGGTTCAGAAGTAAGGTAGGTTTCCCACACTTTTGGATGAGATTAAAGCATTTTTAAACTACTGATAAACCTGAACACTGCAAATAAATAATTTGGGAAGAGTGTAATAGCAAAAAATATAAATAGCCAGTTATAGGGCCAAAATTAAGCTGCCTCTAATTTTATTTTCAAGACAGCAACCATTCAAGCAATGCAAAAGGTTCCTCAAGTATGCTTTGGTAGATGACTTTTTTTCTCTACAGGTTAAACAATGTGTAATAGTCATTCATACATTGAAGGAATCAAGGAGCTTCAGAACACATTCAGTCAATAGTTTTGAGAGATACTTCTTAATGGCTGTTTAAAAGAAAGAAAACTAAGAACCCATGTTTGCAGGAAATTGTATTTAAAGTGAAGTATCTATGGCTACTGCTCAGATGCAATTATTTTTTTTTTTTTAAAAAGCTGACTTCAATAAAGGCTATCCAACCACACCAGTCTGAGTTAGTTAAAAGGAACAAACCTCTCTGAAACACTTCTATTTATAAAGTCCCTTTTTATGGTGAATTTGAACAACTCCTAACGCTGCAATAGCACATGTAATTTCAACACCTGGGAAGAACTCAAGCTCACTAATCAGTGTTTACAGCCACACCACCAGGATTCTAGCAGTCTGTAGTCAAAACCCAGCTCCCAGTAACTGCAGGAAAGGTATTACCATGCCTATACTAAATCTTCCTGTTCAGATTTATTTCCTTTAAAACCATTTCTCTGGGATTGCAATTCTATGCTGAATTTTATTTGTCAGTCATATAAATGACTTAACGTGACAAAAACCTTTATACTCAAGATACGGCTTTTGTAAGAAACTTTAAATGAAGAATTTTAAACACCAAAATAAAACAGCCTTGTTTAAGCATGCTAAGAGCATTACAATGAGCTAAGTATAGACTTGCTCCTTAATGCAAAGCTTCCATTATACTTCTTTTAAACTAAAACAACCAAGCTATGTCACTGAATTAGTCTCCAGCAATTATTCATTTCCCTGGCGTAGAGGTTCCATACAATGTATAATTTAGATTGTTAAGAGTTTTAAAGGTTTTGGCAAGACCTCATTAAAGCTCTCAGTTAAATGTGGATAGAAGGAGAATTATTTGATTTTCCAAAGTGCTCTACTGGGCTTAAAGAGAGCCAGCCAAGAGGATATGTTGAACAACACCTGGACTTGGTACCATTTCTTTGGCATATATTAGAAAACATACCATATGGTTGAAAGATGATAAAACTAACAATGGAGGACTGACTTCGTGAACCTGTAAGCATGTATTTTTTTGAAGAAAGGGGAGAAATCTATGCATGGAGAAAGGCGATTAATTTTTCCACCTGGCAACTTCTTTTCAATATTCATAGAACAAAAACAGAATTCACTTAAGAGATTCAAGACAAATTACTTCAGCAGACAATAAAGCTCGTATCATTTACCCGTGCAACAGAGAACAACTCTCTGAAAATTAGCCAAATTCAGCTTCTCTAGACTCAATTTCTTCAACAGTTTCTTTTAATTCTAGGTGAAGTCTTTTTAAGATTCCTGTAACTATCAGAGACTTTACTTCTTTCACTCACACTATTCAAAACTAACTCCAAAGTACTGATGAAGAGAGATTTCTGAGCCATGGGTAATGGAAAGATGCAGAGATCTACAACTTTATGCTGCCTCATCTTGTCTCGCCTCTGCAACAACCCACAGCAGTGCAAAATGTTTGTTTCTCCTACCCTCTCAATGCAGCTGTTTCTGATATGAAATAACAGATAGTGCTTCATTCAAGTCTCTGATTAACTGCCCAGTATCAGGCAATCCTTCTAGAGCTCTGTCCACCTCTGGCAACGTGCAGTTTCTGGCAGGTATTCTTGAGCCTCTGCAGCATGACAAGGTATTTGTTTTACATCTGTCTGTCACAGGAAGCTTGCATGTATCACAGAATCATAGAATATCTCAAGTTGGATGGGACCTATAAGGATCATCAAGTCCAACTCCCTGCTTCTCGCAGGACTACCTAAAACTAAACAATATGACTAAGAACATCATCCAGACAGTCCTTGAATTCCAGCAGGCTTGGAATTCACATTCCTGGGGAGCCTGTTCTAGTGACTGACCACCATCTCAGTGAAGTACGATTTGAGTGCAGTCCAAACCCCCATTGCAGTACTAGACATAAGAAACTGTCCCCATATTCCTTCTTCCTCTGACCAAAAGCAAACGTGACCATAGCCAACAATCCCACCAGACACTAGGAAGAAAGGGGAAAAAGATTGATGTGAAAGTGCCGAGTGGGAAGTGCCTACCTTTATCACACAGGGGAAAAAAAGCACCCTAAATCAGAACAGACCAGAGCGTGAAAGATTCAATGGGATGGGATCACAGACCTCACCCTTTTCCACTTAGACTTTGTTAAAATTTGCAAGAGCGTTTTTTGGGATAGAAAGTGGAAGACAACCTTACTTGTAGCTACAGGTGAGCATCTGAAATGACTGACAAAAATACCTATAAATATTTATTAACATATGCCAGCGAATACCTGTCGGACAGCATCAGATCTTTGCTCACTACTGACCAATGACCCAAGAAAAAGGGGGAGAAAGTAACTCCAAATAGCCATCCCTGGCATTACGCACTACACTTAAATTTGGCTCCTTTAACAATTTTGCAAATCTAGCCACACATACACAGTGTTATTTTTCTCCACACCACTTTAAAAATGATGGATAGTAACAGAGTCTTTAATATAGCTCTCAATTCTCTTGCACATAAATCTTATCCGACACTTAAAAAAAAAAGAATTAAAAAAAAAAAAGGACTTTCTGCCTTTACATACTGCCTGAAGAAGTAATTTGGCAAGGTGGAAGACGGGGAAACTTTCAACATATCTTTACAGTTAAAAAATATTTAAAAATACAAACACGCATTTCTATACTGCAGTTTACAGTCTTTTACGTTTGTTTCAGCCACACCTTGAAACGAAGAACACTGAATTATAGGGCTGGCAGAAAAAAAAGCTTGATGAAACATTAAGCACACTTGATGGGTGTGACTGATAGCAAATTTAATTGCACTTTCTCCTCCAATGCGTTCACATGATTGCAATGGCTGAATTAATACAGGAAAACCTGCTTTGCTTACCAACTACCACTGTTCACTCCAAGGTAGAAGAACTGATGATCCCCCCTAGCACTAGCTTCCCTACAATAAAAACCAAAAGTCATTGTATTTTTCTCTTTAAGTTGAAAAACCATGTAGAGAAAACTTCTGAAATTATAGGTCCTGGGCATACTAAACAAAATACACTTAATATGGGTCATGTTTCCCCACAGAAAAACAACAGCAAAAAATCAAAGCCTTGACAAGCAGTCACTTGACATAAAACAAGCGAAGAAAATCCTCTCCTCCTCTGAATACCTGCCGCTTTGAGAATCAGGCAGGAATCCCACCACAGAAGCACACCAGTCAAAACTTGACAAGGCTCTGCAAAACAAGAAAGAGTCGCTCGCGCTCACATACCTTCAAGACACTCAGCGATTGGAATTTTTACAGAGTGGATTAACAGAACTGAAAAGCCATTTGAGCAGTAGACATATAAAATTAATAATTTTTCCCTCCTTTTCAACCAGTCTTGCATGTGTTAGATTAGCATAGTGACTATCACACCCATTAGAATCAGCATTTCTTCTCTCCTAGCCTCATGTTTACTGCAGAACCTACATGTTGAAGAAACAACAGTGTCACTTCACAAAGCATGACTCATAGCATGGCTAAGAAGTTCTGGGTTTTGTGTACTGCCACCTTCTCCTACCAATGGAACAGCAAATTTCAGTGCGCAGAAACCAAAATCCCTCTACCAGCTATGCTCTCAGAGCAGGTATATTTTGAAATCCATGGGAATATTGCTCTCTGATGCGTTGCAAGGGCAAACAATCTCACCATTTTCCATCTGCTACCTCACACTGGGAATCAAACATACCTACAAACCACAGCAAAGAGCGCAGGTCTAAGTTTGGCATATGTGTAATGTTTTTAATCTTCAGACCCTCTGAAGAGAGGAGGAAATCACATTAATCTTCACAGCACCCTTGTGAGATAAATACAAAATGATTGCTTACCCCGCAGTCTATTTTATCTGAAGATTTTATCTCATAGGACTCTGAATGCAGCTTTTGTGCCTTAGCACAAGACTAGCAAAACTTCCCAAATTCATTAATTAACAAGAAATAGTCACACTATAGTCGCATAGTCACACTAGTCTTTTTTTCTGACGATGTCAAAAATGGTCATAAGGTAATCCCTGAAGTTGGTTTCAAAAGTGAGTTGTGACAGCTGAGTACATTAGGCTGGAAGCAAAAGGGATCAAAATGGGTCCATTTCTGGTATGTCACAACATATTCCTGCCTGGTACCTCCAGTCCTTCTGATGTTCTGCTTGCCCCAATGAGCCACGCTCATGAACTTACTCATTCGCAGAAGTCAAGCTATCTGACCAACATCTTGGTGAGTGGGTAGCATGCTGCTGTGATGCCAATGATTGCTGAAGCAGTCAGAGTCTTGATCTGAATGAACCACCTTGGGACACCTACAGATAACTGTAACAAGAGTTAAGGACCACCTTCAGGCAAGATGCACACGGGATCTCTGATGAGACTTTTTGCCTGGCAAAAAGAGTAGCTATCAAGCTATGCTCCATACTAGGACTATGTCATCATTATGTTATGAGGCTCATTATTAGAAGCCTCAAATAGGTTTTTATGACCACAGCACTCTCTCTAAAGCTCAACAGCTTCTTGGAAGACACAGGATCCACTTGACTACATGAGGGAAAAGCATCTTTGCCAACAGGCCGTCCAACTTCATAAGGAGAGCTTTAAACTAGAAATTATGGAGGAAGGAACACGGAGGCTTGGGATAGGGCAGGCAAGCGAAGAGCCAGGGATGATGGGAAGAGAAGGACATAGCAATTCACAAAGCAACTGAGCTGAAGTGCAATTCCTTTGAGCCTAGGCATGTAAAGAAGGAAGTGCCTGCAGAACAGCCTTGTGGGGAAAGCTCTCAAGCCTGTACTGCCAAACCACCACACCTGGATGCCCCTCTGAGGCCTCTAATGCATGCAGCATGGGGAACACACAGGACGAGTTCGAAGACTGTGTGCAGTTACAGGGCTACAATCTCACTGGGATCATGCAGAAACAGTGGGATAGTTCACACAGCTGGAGTGCTGTGACGGAGGGATACAGGCTTTTTAGGAAGGACAGCAGAAAGGTGAGGAGGGGTGTTGCACTTTATGTGAGAGTAGCTGGAATGCATGGAGCTCTGCCTTCAGACAGGTCAGAAGTCAGCTGAAAGCTTTTGAGTCAAGATTAGTGGGCAGATCAACATGTGTGCTGTTGTACTGAGCATCTGCTATAGACCTCCTGATCAGGAAGAAGTAGTAGATAAGGCCTTCTTCACACAACTGGAAGAAGCTTCATGATCATAGGCCCTGGTCCTCATGAGGGACTTTAGCCACCCCAATACCTGCAGGTATCTGAACACCATCCCCTCCCCTTTTTTACTGTAAGAATGGTCAAGTGCTGGAACAGGTTACCCAGAGAGGCTGTGGAGTCTCCATCCTTGCAGATATTCAAAACCTGACTGGACATGGTCAAGGGCAACCTGTTCTAGGCGACCCTGCTTGAGGAGGGGGATTAGACTAGTTGATCTCAAGAGCTGCCTTCCCACCTTAACGATTCTGTCATCTTGTGATGTTTAGCTCCATTCAGTTAGGTTCCTCATACATGTAAAATACAAATATAAGCCCTCACCAGTGAACATATGCGTTGTGACTTTATTCTTGACACACAGCCCCACTGCAAACCCATTATCTCCAACTGAGTGGTCTCACTAAGATCAAATTAAGCAAAGCATATTTAGGACTGTGGCCCAGCACAGTCATTTTCCTAACCATGCATTTTACTTCACTTTTGTTTATTCAAAGGATCTCATTTGTATTAAAAGAACTTCCCTTTCATATAGAAGGTCAGAGGATTCACTGATCTGTTACTTCAACAACAAAGCTCCTCCCAAACTGAAGTTATACTGAAAATGTAAGCAATGCAGACAAAAGTAATAGTCAGTATAAATCAAGTTAGAAATCTCATCTATGTTTTTTTCTTTAAGTTTCCCAGCATGGAAACACTGTCCAACAGATATCCAGTAGTTGTTTGCCAATGTCATAAAAAAGTCATATCACAGCAAACGCATATAAATGTACACCACTGCAAAATGGTAGAGTTTCTATCTATCTAGCATGCACAACAAAGGCTATGTAGACATTTTAATATGCCTTTCAAAATGGGGAGTCCCTACTGTTTATTATCTCTGGTTAATTTTAACATCAAAATCAACTCTTCATTATTCCTACCCTCCTGAAACATTTCACCCCTCCATTACTTATCCAAAGGTTACCCTACGCCTGTTACCACAAGACATAAAACTACCTTCAAGCACAGCATTTAATTGTGAATGTTTGGTAAGAGAGGCCAGGAAAGCACTGACAGCTCACAGGCTGTGGTAACAATGCTAATGGTAAAACACCTACTGCAGGAAAAGAGATTTCAGTAGCACAGTTTCTCATTTCCTGCTTTTGTTGGTTGGCAGAAGGCAATACACATGGAGCAACCTTTGGATTATGTCAGAGATGCGTTCCACTGCACACACAGCTTTGAGAGGGAAAACACTGCAGAGCACTGCATGTTAAGATACCTTTAAGTAACACCAATTTTACAAAAACACATTCTGAGTTAACCTCTTGCTGATAGAAATTGCCTGGTTACATGATATTTCCATATAAAACATGAAAATTCTGTGTTGCAAAACAGGGAGAGAAGGCACGGTGTGGAAAACAAGGTATTTTAAGAAGTCACAAAGTGTAACTGATAATAAAGGTGAAAATGAAGAGATGAAGGAGAAGAAAGTAGCAATTCCAACCCAGCTATTACAATTAAGGTTCTAGATTGCAATTACAACAATAATTTCTCAGTTGCGGTAAAGAAAAGTAACAGATAGCAAATTGTTCAGCATATAATGTTTTCATCTCATTTCTGACCATGAGAACAGCATGCACTTTTGTGTCACACAAAATTCATTATAGGATCAGGGTCTCTCTTTTTATAAAGTGACTTGAGGTCACAAACTTCTCCCAGAAGGCAACTAGGCTGCTGGGCAAAAAGGGGATGGAAAAAGTACAAAACAGCACAGAGAACTTCACTCTTTCTTAGATAAGAAAATACTAAGAAATGTACGTACAGTAATAATGGCAAAATATTAATAACTTTATTTTATTATTCTTTGATGCATTTCTCAAAGCAAAACTATACTCTTCTTCAGAAAGGTTGCCCTAAATACTCCATATTATCCACCCTGTATGCTACAGGCACACTTCTCAGGAAAATGAAAACTCAAGAAGTGCATTAACAGTCTATTACTGTACAACCTAACATAAACATTGTCCTTAGGGACACCTATAAATGACCCCATTTGACAAGAAGATTTTATTTCTTTCACTGTCACCTAGCATGAATATATAACTTTTTCAGAAAAAAGAAGACTCCTGGCTAGATTATTAAATGGTTTTCCAGGCACTTACCATGGTAAGATTTGCCAAAACTTAATATAATCACAGGTTCTGAGTTTACACTAAATTTTGCTAGTATTTTAGAAAACAAGTGTCAGATTTATTTGTTTTGAAGGATGGAAGATGAATTAGAACAACATCCATGGGATGACAAATCTCCCTTCCTATTTAACTCTGTAATGACCCATATACTACATCGTTGTTTTTTTCCTTTTAATTGTATATTCTTCAGCTCCAATTTTAGTAGTCAGAATGCACAAACCTGTATCTGGTCATAAGCTTTTATTAGAACTCTGTTGAAATAACAGAATTTCAAATAAATTATGCTAAATAATGATGAAGTTAAATGATTCTACACTGAGCCACTGACTTCTTGGAAGCTACTTGTTTAATTGCCTGAAGGAATAATTATATTGCCTCTGAAAGTTTAGTTTAAAACAACCAAAATCCTAAGCCCCTAAAATTTTAAGAAAACAGCAAGTACTATATGCAAACTCCCAGGGAAAGGATGATAACTAGAACTTCCAATCCATTATGAGAACACAATAACCATGATTTAAACATGGTTAAAAGACTTTCAGGACTGGCAATTACAGTAACAATTTTTGTTCTTTTGGGTTGTCCTCCTCTCCCTGCTCACACATTGTGTTTTGGGTGTCATTTTCTCTAAAAACTAAGCTAGTTTTAAGATGTGACAACCAACACTCAAGAACAAGGACACACTACATGGATCTCCAGAACAAACAAACAAACAAAAAAATCTGTGAATAGGCAAAAATAAAATGCAATTACCATTGTTCTTACCGTTTATAACTCATAGAGCCCAAGTGACCTGTAAGAGTACCTAATGGAAAACAGTACTAACAACAATAAATTAACAGTTATGGAATGCAGACAATGCATTCCCAGATTGCTTTTAAGTATGAGAAGTCCTGTCATGAACCCATTTTAGGACTCAATACAAGAAGGATAAACAACAAGAACAGTCTCAAGTCTCTGTACACTGACCAATTTCAGTCTCAGGTGAACATAAAAGCAATAGCCATATATTCTAATTAATGATAGTTCAGGTATTTCAGTGTAAGACATTTAGAGAAAAGCACAAGAAGCCACAGTTTAAAGACTGAGCTTTTCAACAGACAGAAACGCTCACTTTTTACCAGATTTCTAGTTAGTATTTTCACACTTTTGCAAAGTACTTTCACAGCAGATAAAAAATGTCAACTGAAAAATAAATCCTACCTGTTTCCTCTTTTCAGGTGGAAGGGATGGATCCCCATCCTACAAATAAATAAATGGACATACTTTATTGGCAACTTATTTCTGAAGCCAGCAACTATATTAAGTTTGTGTATCAAATTCTAAAACACGTATTCTAACTAAAATGTTATCAAAATTGTTTCTAAAATACTGCATGTTGATTAATACTAGTAATATTAATTTCAACTCAAAAAATTGTCTTAGGCTGAAGATTTGTTTACATTTCTAGAACAGCAGGTCATTACAAATTTATGTTGCGTTATTTTTCATAACAGTACATTAAGTTGCTGTGGAATAATAATACCGCAGTCAGTTTTTAAATGGAATTATGACTGAAACTAATTTCCTCAGAGCATGCACTGTCTTTCTGTGTCTTACATAACAGGCACTACCTCATCAATGCGGAACAAATGAGTAATAATATGATCAGGGCTGTACAACTGCAGGACTACCGTAAACAAGTACCTAAACGTTTTTACAGCAGTCATTATGGACTTCTTTCCATTTTTTTTGAGGTTCATCATTGTCCCCGAAATATACAGTATTCATAAAGAACAACCTACAATCAGGTCCCGATACTTCTTTTTCAGAGACTGGTGTCGTTCCCGCAACTGGTTGGCCATAAGCTTGTACTGGTCTCTTTCCTGTTGACAGGTGTCCAGCTCTTTGGAAAGGATTAGCAATGCCTCCTTTTTACTTTCAAGCTTCCTTTTGCACACCAGATACTGAAGAAGAGAACAAAACCAAAATAATTTTAACAAGCCATTTCTACCCCAGCCAGCACTGGATTTTCTCTGGAAAGACAGAGGAAGACTGTCTGCACGAGACCAAAGTCTGCCACAACTCATCTTAGCCTATTAATAACAATCACAAGAAAGAAATCTGTTGTATCAGAAGCCTGAAATCCATTTGTAAGGCCACATGCTCACCTGAATTCAGCAATTCAAGTTTCTCCTCTTTTTCCTCATATGCAATAGTATGAGGAACCTCAGAATTTAACCCACAACCCTGGGAAAACTGCTAGAAGGAAGAAGCCTTTGAAAACTCCCTTTTCTACTTCTGTCCACAACACTCAGCTTTCAATTAGCAAGCAGCATTTCCCACATCATGCCCCCTTCCCTCATCCTCCTCCTCGCTACCAGCAATGTCCTCTGGGCTCAGCCTCCCACCTGGACAGTGAAACAGGAACATGTTTCAGCAGAAGGGGTAGCATGAGTGGCAACCAAAATTTACCTTGAGTCTGAAACAATTACAGTATGATACCCTTTTGGCACAGGTAAAAGCTAATTCAGCTGTGATAATATACACACCTGCTTGCTGAGTCAAAAGAATGGGAAATAATGCAGGAATATTGCAAACACCTGAACAGGGAGGGAATGCAGAGGTGAGCCTTCCCCTCCAGCCACCGCCTCTTATTGCGTAGGGCTCATGCACAAAGCAAAGCAGAACTTGCAGATCTTAGCTGTTCTGCGTTAGTCTGATCTGCTTCGTTGCCTTTCCCCACTAAGAGGCAGAGAGAGTAACGTGCACATCATCCTTTCCTGCAGTGGCCAAATGTTACCTATCAGAAGTTTCAGGCAACTTTTTTCATTTAATATGATGTTCAATCAGCAGATTCTTCTTACCCATCACTTGACTCTGCTCATGCTAAAGCATATATTTCTATTTCTGATGTTATTCACATAAGACATGGCACTAAATACTTTCTGAATGTGCTCTGCAAGAGACCAAATATCACAGCAGTCATGAAAACAATTTATAGTTTCATTATATACTTTGACAAGAATACTTTGTCATTATGGGCTCTTGCACAAAGCAAGAGCATCAGCACTTCCATACTGTTCAAGTCAGTGCTGTTCTTTGGGACAAAAATCGTTACTCGTATGTACTACTTGCTTGGAATTGACTTTGTTAATCTCAATTTCAAGTCAATAAGAAAGGAAAAAGCAAGTTTGGTATATTAGTATAGCCAACGTTTTCCAAAAATGGTAGACGCTTAGTTGCAAAAAAGCAGGAAGGGAATGAGAAAAGCAATCCCAGGAAGGATCTGAACTCTCAGAAAGGACACTTCCACCTTGGATTAATTTTATTTCTGGCAATACTGAAGTTGAAATCCTGCCATAAATTTTCTGGATTATGATGCCTTGGCATCAACAAAGGCAACTGTACCTATGTACTTATGTCCTTACTGATACCTTACACAAATGACAAGTCCCCTGATAAAGCACTGAAAGGTATCAGAAGCTAAACTTTAATATTGCCAGCAAGTGATTATAGTGACATGGTAAACTGCTTCAAACTTGATAAAATAATTCCTTCCCTTACGATGAAATATTTGCCTCTGACAATCTCTCTCCTTTTTTTCCAGTTTCATCTCATGTCTTAGTCAATTCTAAAATACGCCTTCACTAAATTGTTTTAATCAATTTAAAAAAAGAAACAACAGCCCAAACCCCTGAACCAAGTAGACTGTCCTGTTCCTTTGACAGCCAAGAAGAATGAAGCTGGCCCATCCAGCCAGCGCCTACGTGGAGCAGAACAGCCTACCCAATGTATGCAGTGGGAAGGGAGCAAAGCTGAACATCTCGCCTTAGGACACCCAGACCCGCAGCAGGTGCCTCCAAGTCTTGCCACAAGTGCCGGTACATGCAACAGCGTACAAAAGAGTCGGAAGCTAACTGGAGCATGTGGATAAGACTATAAAAAATAATACTTATCAGGTAGGAAATGCAGACCTAGTGCTAAACAAATCTTGCTTCCGCCATGAGTCATAACTCTCCGCAAAGGACACGCTCAAAGCATAAAAGAAGGCTTCACCTTTCATAGCAGCTCTGGCAGAGGCAAGGGAATTCTCCATTATCTATTAGGTTGAGGATAATGAACCATAAACAGATTGTGGGGACAGTTGTATTCAGGGTCTAAATGAAAAGGAATAGTGATCCCCTTGTTTGAAGTATATTTTAACTTGATCTTACATATAAAAATGATAAACTATAGATAAACATATATTTTAACTTACTTTAACTTACATACTCATAATGTGCCATACAGAAGAAAGGGTCTTAGCATCTCTCATCAATGTACTGTTTGGATTTTACTATAAAAATGACTAACTAGAAAACTTTTTGAGACCATTTTTGCCTTTTGCGTATATTGACTTTCCCAAACGAATGGGATACAAATAATAATAATGTATAGTAATTTGTTTCCATGGGCTTATGGTAGAAGAAACAAATAAAGTCACAGCATTTATGTGGAATTTGATTATTCAACAGAGCTATGTTTCCAATTCCCATTACCATTTTGGAAGGAAAAACAAATCATACAAAGACAGACCTCAAAGAGATTATTCAATATATATGCTTCTGATTGTTAAAAAAAAAAAAAAAAGTACTAATAAACTGACCTAACAACTGTACATCAGAAATGGATTCTACTCAGGGAAAGGACTGAGTCCCACTAACAATTTCCCATATATGGACAAATAAGTGCAGCAAAATTGATACGCTGTCAAAAGGAACATAGGAAACATAGGAGTTTGACAGCCTTTTCAGAGCACTGCAAGCAAAAGGGAAAATTTTCTCATATAGTCTGAGAAAAAGCATTCAATAGATGCTCCTGGCATTCATACAGATTTCTTCCTCTGCAACTGAAGGAAAGCCTACATCTCACGTACTGTCTATCAGTGAGACAAACAAGTGAATTCTGTTATGCACTGCAGTTACTAGAAAATATTCTTATTGTCTCTTGTTTCTTTTTATTTGATGTTCCAAAATAATATTTGAGTTTAAAAAACAAGGTTAACCAAGAACCAGCTGCTATACTTTCAATCTAAAAGCTAGAACGCACAACTTTTCATATCTGTCTAGTGACTTTTATCTACCAATTCACTGTTATCTGCAATAAAGCAAATTATAATTGCTACAAGGAAGATCATAATAATTAAAGGAATATATACGACATCCTACATTACTGCCTGAACTGCTTTACAGCCAGATAACTACTTTAGTGAAATTGAGTAAAAAGAGACTGACATTACAGGAGAGTGTAACTGCTCCAAGGTGACCCTCTACATCGAACACTTCCTATTTGTCCATTGCTATTTTTAGTGACAAATCTGGATAGATCTCATTAACAACGCCATAGACATGGTCTAATAATCTGATGAAGCTGGGACACTGTCAAGGTTTTAGACTTGCTTTTTTTAAACCAATAAACACACCAAATTCCTATCACAAAATCATTTCTTTTAAACATTAGCAAATTACTGGCCTATACTTGGGTTTTTAATGGCAATTAGTGCCAAGAAGAAAAATATCTTATTTTCTGAGGGTAAAAGTAGAGATACTATCTCCAAACTGTGCTTTGGAATCACTGTGGATCATATTCTGCATTCTTTCAATACTCCAGGACCTAGCGTCCCCCCAAATGACGATGGGCCACCACACTGTACGTGGGCATGGAAATGTATCATCCACCATGCTTTCAGGGAAACCAGGAGCTCTGCTCACCATCTTTTGGACAAGAGATCCAACTGCTACTGAACTGCCTTAAGTTTTACCAAATTTCTCCTCACTGTACTCTTGGAGGCAATTTTGTTGTGGAAATGACAAACTGAAGAGTCCCAAAACACATTTGTTGACTGTATTTCAGTAAAGTTGCTGCCCTTGAGTTCAGATTAAACTGTTGAACTTATCTGAAAGAGTCAAGCACTCAAACGCAGAGAAATACACGATTACTGGCCATTTGCCTGCCATCTCATGTCCTCATCTCTGATAAAACCTGAGATAATGCAGTGTCCTTGGTTTTATCCCACAGTATCAACCCTGCTTTTCCTGCTGCCCAGCACTTGCTTCATTACCTACCTCCTGACTGCTGAACACAAAGCAGGCTGGTGTCACTCACTGATGAAGTAAGTGATATAAGCAGCTCCCCAGACACCAAGTCTTGTCTTGATGACAGTATTACACCACTGGTCATTTAGGAATTACCATCATTTGATTTGATTAGTCAAAATAACACTATTTTGTGATGTGGCCCAGCCCCTAAAAGTTTTGTATGCTGTGCTTCAGATTACATTCTTAATTTCTCCACGTTTGTTCCTCAACATCCCTGTGGGTATCTTAGTCCAACCTGGAGCACGGGAACATGAGAAGCAAATGCTCGTTTTGCTGCCTGAAAACCCAGCATGCAGGTCTCTGCAGCACCTTTGCCATAGCTCCTGACAACTCTGGAGAGCAGTAAGTCACAGCGCCAGCTGTTTTAGCCCTTCCACTCCCTTTTCCAAATGACAAAGCCATTACGATGCCAACCCAATAACCTAGGGACCGCAGAGCATCTGTTGCACTTTGTTCTTCCCTATAGCCACTGGCATTTGCCTGCATTTAGAAAAGCTCTGAAATTAGTGGCTCCAAAGCCTGTCAGGTGCCCTCATATAGGTTTGGTGAATTACATTTCATGCTCTGTTTGAAAAGGCAACAGGACAGAAAGTTAGAGATATACTATAAACATGAAAATCTCACTAATTTTCTTTCCACTTCTCTCTTGTCCATATTAAAAAAAAAGTGCAACTAATGGGAAAGGCATGTTCTGCCAATAACAAGCAGGTTAGGTTTCTCACATGTCTGGAACATTTAGCTGTTTCAACTAGAACCACTGCTCAACAGTTGTGTGTTTGATAAGTAATTCCCCAAAACTCTTTCTCCAATTTTTTAATTTTCTCCTGGCAATTACTAGGAAAGGGAGCTCAAGAGCACAAGCATATCACTTCCCTCTGTGGTGCTGAAGACCATACACAGTTAATAATCAAGAAATAGCCTCTGGAGAATGACAAATTAAATGGAGACTAAATTTCTTCAAACTAATTTTAGGAGGCACAATCACATATGAGTAGCTGTAAATAGCATACAGTAAATGCTCTAATGTGTGGGAGGTGACAAGGAAAAGAGAAGCATTTTGACATTGGATTTAATGCTAGAAGTTGGCAAATCTGAGGGAGAAGCTAGCAGAAAGGACAGAGGACAACCACTCTAGTCTTACGGGTTTCCTAGGAAACCTTTCTTGCTTCCAGTGGAAAACACTGCCAAAGAGTACATGTTCTCTGAGCAATATTAAATTTGGACTAGTGCCAAAGAAGTGAATGGAAGCACTCACTGACTTCAGCAGAAAGGGGACCGAACTGGTTAGAAGTCAGCTCTCTCAAGCAAGGACAGTGGTGGTCTTGCAGGTTATGTAAAAGTGTTCTTTCCCTACCACACATGATCTTCCAGCATTGTTCAACTCATCCTGCCACCTCAAGATCATGCTATGACCTACTCCTTTCTTCATCACTGATTCTGTCATCACCCCTAGATCAAATGATTCCAAGACAGATTACATGGAATTCAGGCAAAAACTGAAATCACACCCTTCTCCACAGCAGAACATACAGAGTTGGAAGCATCTACAACCTTCCAAAAAGACGACCCCAACTACACTTGAACAAAGTTCATATATTGTGGTTTTTATTCATATTCATGGGATTTGGTTATGTTTCATCTCCCTTATAGAGACATGAAAACTGAGCCACTAAGGAGTTGCGACTCACATGAGTTTGTGTAAGTCAACAGCTTCACATATCCATAAATATGGCTACATGGCTGTCGGACTAAGAAGTAAGCACGGACATTTGAAAACACTGAAAAGCAAAAAACCAAAACTCTGCAATCAAGATTTTGGTGACCAAAATCATTTTCAAGAATTCTGTTCTATGCAGTGAACAGTACAGTATAACCACCTTTCCATGACTGCTTTCTAGCAGTGCACTCCCCAAAGCAACTAATAACTGTCACACTTTCCTCTCTTTATCCTCTTCTAGGTAGGAGAGGTATTCTGCTTGCACCCAGGATTTTATTTTTTTTAGAATAAGAGACATTTGAAGGCACATTCAAAGCAATGGGCTCTTGGGATAGTATTCTGAGATGAAGAATTTTCTTTATGAAATTTCTTTATGAAGATCACTTGTTTTTTCAGGCCACCATCTCAGTCCAGCCAGCAAGAAAGTTCTTGCTATGGCTCAGTTTCATTTGTATCAAACGAGCAGTCATTGACCAGGCCTTCATCCTACAGCTTTACACAGGATTTTAAATATCCTAAACATGGGTCATTCAGTGGGGTAAATGTTGGACAAAAACCCAGACTCCAAGCAAAAATTGTGTGGTAACCCAACAGAGTACTTTTTATATATACTCATCCACCATCAATACTTGAACTCAGCTTAAGAATGAGCAAAATTTATATGGATTCTTACTCCTGAAGCTTGTTGGTGTGCATTCTGTTTGTGAGATTATCCATGGAAACAATGACTCTTTCTGCTCCTTCAAGTATTTGCTAAGTTGGCTTTGTCCCAGTATTCCTTCCTATGTTATCCTATTCAGAGTTAGTTTAAAGAATGTTCAAGGTACATGTGGTGCAAAGATTGTTCAGAGTACCTTATGCACACTAGGCCTGAAATGCATGTAGAGTAAGTGGAAAAATACATAAACATGGAAGCAAAAGAACAAGCAACTAGTTGGTAATGAGCACAGTAAAAGCAGAGAAAGAGATGTGAAAGGGTACACAGCAAAAGGCACTGAAATTGAACAAAATCAAACAGAAAAAAAAAAAGTAAATCTAGAAGAAGACTGGAACACACCAAAAAAACCAAGCATTCTTTTTATCTAATGAAGAATGAAAAGCCAAACTACAAAAATATACAGCTGCATGTACAAGTGTTTGTGTGTATATATATATAAGGACCAAAACTACATCCTACTGCTTTTCTTAAGACCTGCAATACCAGACTTTTAAAAATATTACAGTTGTTTTGATGAGTATTTTAATTACTCCTAGCTTTCAAATTTGGAGGACTGAGCTTGTGGAAATTAAAAAGAACATGACGATGGATCTGAACCCATCGGCCTCTGGTCTTTTATACGAAGATTTTGTACCCCATTCTATGTTTTAACTGTCCAGCATCAGCAATGTCAGAGTATTCACTTAGACAGGGAAAGACATGGTAGCTCTATGTTATCATATATTTTGAAAGCACATGAAAATGCTTATGAAATGCATAGGGAATATAACTTAAATTACCTAGGAGACACAGAAGTGAAGAGGCCTGAAGAAGCTCTGTACCAAGGGATACAGTAAACTGGAAAAACTTATCACACGTTACTTCAGAAGTTAGAGCCACTTTCTCACAGACCCATTAGGATTTGGCAGTTAATGGGTAAATTGCGGGAAGTTAATCATAACAGCCAAAGGAAGAGGACGGCAAAAGAGGGAAGCCCATACCCTGATAGCATGTGCTACAGAATTCATGCAGAAAAACAGGCTGTAACCCTGCTGCAGGAACAGAGAGAAAGGAAGGAAAAATGGAATATAAATCACTAGGCCTCTAATTGTTCCTGAAAAAAAATGAATTGTATGCTTAAATATTTGCAAGAATGTAGCTTAGCACAGCCACTACAACTTCACTACAATCAGGAAGCCCCTAAACCAGAAATAAGTTCTCAATTTCAGGATAAAGTTTTTAGGTTAAATCATATCAAAAGTAAAAAAGTTCCAAAGTAATTCGAAATCATTTTTTAAAGCCGAGAATAGGGACATTTCCTTTAAACACACCTCGTGAATTGTCTCTATCTCTTACCCTTCCGTGTCATGTGACACCACCCCCACCCCAAATAAAACTCCATTTGGAAAATGAGGTGTCAGATGCGACACTGCACGATCAGGATACTACGAAGAGTACACTTTTCACTTTCTTCCAGATTATTTTGTGTGTTTGCAAGCACTTTGTGCACAGGTAGACTCCAATTCTGGATGTACTGTACTAGCATGGATCTGGGCCCATACAAGCTCGCACTGCAATCACTGGGAGAAGGGACAGGTTCAGGACCCTGAACTCATGCATCTTTTTGACAGGTCAGGGCCTTAAGCCATGCTCACATAATGTAACAGAGGCAAAGGCCTCCTAAAATCAGAGGAATTCACCCATGTGCATCGTACTCTAGGCCAGCAGACTCGGTCAGGTTGATCTAGGCCCACGCCATTTGCACAGAAGTTTTGTTTGCTAGCTGTAAACATAAAAATACTATTTTTATCAATACGCAAAATTAATGCAATGCAAAAAAATCAGCATGCCAACCTACTTCAAACCTCATGGTTCTGCCCATTAAACAGACTTGACTTTGAAGATATTACTTTAAATTCTACTGACCTCAAGTTGTTTTGAGTTTGGTAACTTATCCTACATGAAAATGTGTACCTGTAAACATTGTGGATCTTTTAATGTGGACAAAATTTTCTGCTCTTGTATTCTGAAAATCCTCCACCTGTTGAAGCTGATGGCCCCTGTGCCATTACAGATTCTTCTCCCATTTTATAAATGACACCACAGGTCTCAAACCCCTTTCATTTCTGATTCAAGTGCAGTACGAAAACCACGTATAAGCCAGAGGAGCGAGCGCACAGAGGCAGACCCGCCGCCCACGCTGGCTGCCGGGCAGCTGCTG
>NW_010522506.1:0-22976 GCF_000687285.1 Phaethon lepturus
GAACCGAGCCCTGGGGAACACCGCTTGTGTGTGTGAAAGAATTCTTCTAGACTTATCTGAACCGAAACCACAGATTACAGAGCTGGACAGGGTCTTAAGGTATCGTCCTGCCTGTTCCTGCCCTTCAAGGCAGGCTGTGCTTGAAGAGGCCATTACTTCATGTTGACAGCACACAGTGCCACCTCAGTGATTTGTGTTTCTATTGTGTTCTGAACCTTACAACCAATCTCAACATCTGAGCACACAGAGACAGAATTACAGAATAGTTGAGGTTGGAAAGGATCTCTGGAGATCATGTGGTCCAACCCTCCTGCTCAAGCAGGGCAGACTAGAGCTGGTTGCCCGGGACCATGTCCAGATGGTTTTTGAATATCTCCAGGGATGGACACTTCACAACAATCGCCACCCTCACAGTGAAAAAGTGTTTCCCGATGTTCAGAGGGAGCCTACTGTGTTTCAGCTTGTGTCCATTACCTGTTGTTCTATCACTGATGACCAATGAAAAGAGCCTGGCTCCATCTTTTTACACCGTCCCTTCATATATTTGTACACACTGATGAGATTGCCCCTGAGCCTGTTCTTCTCGAGGTTGAAGAATCCCAGCTCATGCAGCCTTTCCTCCTAGATCCTTTCTCTCATAGGAGAGATGTTCAAGTCCCTTAATCATCTCTATGGCCCTTCACTGGACTTTCTTTAGTATGTCCATATGTCTTGTGTACTGAGGAGCCCAGAACCGGACACAGTACTTCAGGTGTGGCCTTACCAGTACTGAAGAGAGGGGAAGGATCACCTTCCTTGACCTGCTGGCAACACTCCTCTTAATGCAGCCCAGGATGCTGTTGGCTTTCTTTGCTACAGGGAATATTGTTGGCTCATGTCCAACCTGGTGTCCACCAGGACCCTCAGGGACTTTTCTGTGAAGCTGCTTTCCAGCCATTTGGCCCCCAGCATATTGAGCTGTATAGGGTTATGCTTTCCCAGGTGCAGCACTTTGCAATTCCCTTTTTTGAACTTCAGCTGAATTTCACTTTTGAACTGTCAGCCCATTTCTCCAGCCTACTGAGGTGTCTCCAGATGGTAGCACAACTCTCAAGTGTATCAGCTGTTCCTCCCAGTTTTGTGTTAGCAACAAACTTGCTGATGTTTTACTCTGACCCATCATCCAGATCATTAATGAAGATGCTGAGCAGGATTGGCCCAGTATTGACCCACAGGGTACAATGATAGTTACTGGCTTCCAACTAGACTTCGTACCACGGATCACCACTCTCTTGGCCTGGCCGTTCAGCTGGCTTTCAGTCCATCTCACTGTCTGCTTATCCAGCCCACAGTTCATCAGCTTCTCTACAAGGATCTCTGGGAGACAGTGTCAAAAGCCTTATGGAAGTTAAGGTAGGCAATATCAGCTGCTCTTCTGCCATCCACCAGGCCGATCATTTCACAGGATTATCAAGTTGGTGAGGCATGATTTCCCCTTTATGAATCCATGTTGACTACTCCTGATCATCTCCATGCTTTTCAAGAGTCTGGAAATGCTTTCAGGAGTAGCTGTTTCATCACCTTCCCAGGGATTGAGGTGAGGTTGATGAGCCTGTAGTTCTCTGGATCCTCCTTCTTGCCCTTTTTGAAGACAGGAGTGACATTTAACACACCTGGCCTGTCTAATCCTAAGAGAAAAGTCTGTGAAAATAGTTTGGCTTTGAAACCTTATAGTTTTGGTGGCTACAGATAACATTTTCTCTGCATTTTGATTCCAATTCAGACAAACTACTACATTTTAGAGACCATTTAAATCCCAAATCAAGGTATCTGAAACATCAAATATCCAAAACAGACCATAAATTCATGAATAAACAATATCCCTTGTCCTCCTGGACTGGCATCTGCAACTTAACAATGTTGTGATTTTATAGTCTGGGGGATTGTCTCAGCTGAGAAAACTTTTTCATTATTGATATTTACATGATTTGGTGCTTTGAAATCTCTCACACATGCTCCAGTCCAGGAGACTACTACAGTAAAAGAAATTACTATAATCTCTACGGTAGTCAAAGCTTAGTGAACCATTAAAAGCAAACCAACTCAATGAACTGAACAGCAACAACAAAATAAAAGTACACTGAAAGCATGCCTAGGGCAACAACATTTGTTTTACTCTCATCTCTAATACTGACTTTAATAAATGACAAAAAGATCCAATAATTTCTTTGTTGCCCTCCCTGCTTGGACTTTTCTGGACTTTCAGGCAAATTTTCAGCATAGCCTCTTGATTTGACAGTCTCCATCTTAAGATCAGAGTCTTACGCAGAAGTACTGATTGCTTTTGATTCTAGTTTGCCTGTTGGTGTATCCAGGATGAATGACTACCTCTGATAATGCTGTTTTTGTGTGTGTGTGCTTGTGTGTGTACATGTATATGGGATATTAACCTACAAGCCACAAAAAAAGTGAGTTCTGTCCAAGACATTATTATTGCAGTTCTACTGCTCTGACTAGAGTGGAAGTCCTTTTTGGATGACTTCAGAAAGCTGCAGTTTACAGGTCACTGAGCTTACAGTCTTTAATTCTAGGGCTTCTTTAATCTGTTTAGTCCAAATTTAGCCAACTTGCAGTAGGCATGGCATATTTGTTGCTATGATGAAAGTAATTCTCTTCTTAAAACTCATTAATAAGTGACAACAGTCATTAGTGTCATCTAGAATTGACTGAACACAAAGCCATTGGTCAGTATGAGAGTTCATATCATATTTTCTATGAACTTGCTGTTGTCACCATTAAAGCTGGAAAAAATTAAGTACCTTATTTCTTGGGACATTCCATATGAAGAACAAGCAGCCAAAAGTGTCCCAATACCTTGTCTGCCAACTTCATTAATAGGGATGAGCTCTGAATTCTTTGGTTGCAAGTGCTCTACCATCCTTGAGAAAAATGGTTTTGGATTTCCCTGAAATGTATGAGTAAACTGACTAAACTGATGAAATATGGATAAGGTATTGTCAAAGCCTCTGAAGTGATGTTGGCCTCTACCTCCTTCTCTCTTGTACCCAGTTTGCATTTCCCGCTAGCCACACCCAGCACCAACAGTGGCCGTCAGTGAGGATAACTGAAGGACTGCTGGCAAGGTGCCAAACAGAAGTGCAGAGGGATGAAACTGCCCAGGAGGTGTCTTTGCTGCTGTCTGGATTGCAATTCTTAAAGTACTATGGCCAAATGGGACATTAATTACACTATTTCATAAAGCAGCTGATGAGTTTGGGTGAACAATGAGCTCCTCTCTACTGGGAGGTCCACTGGTGGCAAAGTGGAAACTAGAACTGCAGAGGTATTTCCTATGTCTTTGCTACTCTGGCAAGTGAGTACAGGAGTTGCACCACTTTACAAAGAAAGAAAAGACAATTGTATCTGTCCAAGTTTCAGAACAAATTTTTAAAAATGTAGTGCAGGTAGACTCCAATGGCTCCAAAATCAGATAGCAAATACAGTAAGGCTGACTTCACTATGATTTTAAAAGCTGTTTTAGTTTGAACTCATCTCCAAATGTGAGAGGAAGCGTAGGATGCTGCTTTTGTGGTGTTGTCTCATCTCTAGGACTTCACAGATAAGGCAATGGCATTTGATATGGAGATGCACAACTCTTGGCATTATTGATCATGTCTGCACTATCAGACATGATCAATAATCTAACTGGCAAATGACCAATCCCAGGATGCATTAGGTTTTAGCAAGCAGCAGAGTCATAGAATCATCGGATAGAATCATAGAATCATTAAGATTGGAAGGGACCTCTAAGATCATCAAGACCAACCATTAACCCAATACCACCATGTCCAATAAACAATATCCTGAAGTGCCACGTCTACACATTTTTTGAAGACCTCCAGTGATGGTGACTCCACCACTTCCCTGGCAGCCTGTTCTAATGGTGACCACTCTCTCAGTGAAGAAATTTTTCCTAATATCCAGTCTAAACCTCCCCTAGTGCAACTTGAGGCCATTTCCTCTCGTCCTATCGCTAGTTACTTGGGAGAAGACACCAACATCCACCTTACCGCAACCCCCTTTCAGGTAGTTGTAGAGAGCGATAAGGTCTCCCCTCAGTCTCCTCTTCTCCAGATTGAACAACCCCAGTTCCCTCAGCTGCTCCCCATAAGACTTGTGCTCCAGACTCCTCACCAGCTTCGTTGCCCTTTTCTGGACACGCTCCAGCACCTCAACGTCCTTCTTGTAGTGAGGGGCCCAAAACTGAACACAGGATTTGAGGTGTGGCCTCACCAGTGCCGAGTACAGGGGCACGATCACTTCCCTACTCCTGCTGGCCGCACTATTTCTGATACAGGCCAGGATGCTGTTGGCCTTCTTGGCCACCTGGGCACACTGCCGGCTCATGTTCAGCCGGCTGTCAACCAGCACCCCCAGGTCCTTTTCCACCGGGCTGCTCTCCAGCCGCTCCTCCCCAAGCCTGTAGCGTTGCACGGGGTTGTTGTGGCCGAGGTGCAGGACCTGGCACTTGACCTTGTTAAACCTTATGCAGTTGACCTCAGGCTATCGATCCAGCCTGTCCAGGACTCTCTGCAGAGCCTTCCTGCCCTCCAGTGAGAAAAATTTGGGGGTATTTTTGGATTTGGTTTGTTCCAGGGGGATTCCTAGGGGTTTATTTGGGGTCTGTTCATTATATTGTTATTATCCATTAAGGAGGTAAAGATAAACTTGACAAACAAACCATACAAATGTCAACTCTTCCATTCACTGTTCCCCATATTTTAGGGATTAATTTTGCTTATCCGTGAGTCTTTTCTTTACATGTTCTCACTTCGACTGTGACTTGAAGGACATTTGAGAACAAAGTGGGATAGTAAGACAGAGGCCAGCTGCCTGTGACAGCTTGTGACATCAAGAGTTAGAAGCATAAATAACAGTGCTCAAACTATTAACAGAAAAAGCTGAATCAGACTTTCACTGAAGCCAAAGCATCACTCAGAAGGGCCAGAGTATGGTTTTACCTGGTGTATTTACCTGGTATATTTTTAATTATTCACAAAACTTGATTTAAACAATGCCTGCCTTTTATCGGGTACAACAAGTTGCAAAAAAACCCCACACTAGAGCTAGTACATTTCCAGAAGGTAACAGAGAAATTTCAAGCTATTCTTTTAAAAAGAGACTATTGTGCTTAATAACATTTTTCAAAATATACAAAAAATATTTGCGGGCATTATTGTACCCACAGTGTCTGTAGGGTTCTACACATAGTAGCTTTGAGAAAAAGCACAGGTAGCAAAACTTCATTTCCCCAAAATGCACTTCAATATATTTTAAGTATAAAAACCTAATTTAAAATAATGTCAGCATCTTTTGCCTGTAGAATATGAGGCTCAGCATCTTTAAATTATTTAAGAGGTCCTCAGAGAGTCAGTTATGCTTATAACGTCAGATTTACTCAAAGAAATGGAAAGCAAAGCAAAGTGTTGAATAAGGACTTCCTGTGCGATTTTACCAAGTTATTTTTTACTGCCTGTAATTGAAGCAGCATTCTCACCTCACATAGTTTTAGCCAAAAATATATGTTGTATAACTGCAACTTGTTTAACTTGTTTTGTTTCTTTTTTATTTTTTCTTTTTTATAAATAGAGTAGGTCTGCTCTACTGAACTGCTCTTTTCCCCATGAGGATTCATTCACAAATACAAGCTTTATCAAGACTCAACTGAAAGTACACTTGTACAGGGGTTACAAATCCTGTGTATGTCTCCTCCTAAAAGGAAAAATGTATAAGTGTTTGAAACTATAAGGGAGTTTACCAGGGCCATCTCCAACATATTTTGTTCCCCTTTATTATAATAGAAGGATCAGAGCTGATATTTATAATGTGATCTTAACAGATTGTATTCAAACAAATGAAGAATATCAGGATCTGTGATGTGTCACATCAGTGTCATAATTTCCCATTACAAGTACCCTTTTAAGATACAGCCAAAAAGTTTATCCTAGTATCAGACATAATACTAGCTTAGCTGAACAAATGATTGTTGTTAGTGTTGTCTTTAATGAAGGTTTTTCTTCTTTGCTAGGCATTTTGGAGACCTGTAGATAAAACAAAGTCTGTGTAAGATGTGTTATATTTTCCCATGCATAATCCTCAATTTAACTGTTAAAAAAAAGTGTCCCCCCAATCACCAATACTTTATCAGTGGAACGGATTAAGGATGTGTGAGACGAGACCTTTCAAAAAATTATAAGTGTATGAGGTACATGTTTGTATTCAAATGCTGTATACACTTGCCACACTTTCTGTCTTACCTTAGACATCTAATTTAATGACACCTTACAAGGCGTAAGACTAAACCCAGAGCTTCATCCATCTTCTGAACCCACCTTTAAAACCATTTATTCAGGTGTTGCAATTAGAAAGTTGGCATGTGTATTAACTGTATGACTTTCGTGAGAAAAATCTGTCCTCCCTGCACCTCAGCTACTTCTTATGCCTCTTTAATAAAAAAGATCCCTCTTTGCTTTGACATTCTTTCTGCACTAATGAGGAAATTAGAAAGTACACAGAGAACATCTATCAGAGCTAGAACAAGGAGAACAGGCCAGTTCCTACTTTACCTCCAAACACCTTGTACTGGCACACCATGTACTCTCTGCCTCTGAAACACTTTGTATTTGAACTAGAGCACAAGCTCCCTGGGGAAGAGACGCATCATCTCATTTGCTTTTGAACTGAGTGCACACATTATTGACTCTGTACACAATGAAAGGGATTGGTAGCATTCATAATGTTAATGTTTTGGGAAGAGATTTCTCATTAACTGAAACAAATAGTTCTTCTTTTAAATAAAAAATGAAACACACCCTGCATGTATTTACACAGTTCATAAGATGACATGCAGTGGTCGTACCCTTTGACCTGAAGAGCTCTGGGTAAAGCTGAGTAACAATCTTAGCATTTGAGCAAGGGCCTCCCTGTTTGACTCAGAGGCTGCCAGGTGACTTGCCTGTTGAAACTCACCCAGAGTGAAACTATACCCCTGCTGAAGTACAGCTGCTCCCAAGGCCAAGAGCTACTCTCCAAGGTCAGTCATTTTCCACCCCTCAGGTCTGCTCAGCAGCTTAGCTCCGGGTTTGAGGACCGTCCTTTCCAGTGGAAGCTGCAGGCTGAATATCTTTAAATGGGTCTGAATACTGTGAATAACATAACAGCAGCAAAAATATAAGACGACAGAAATCTAACTGTGCCATTGTTTCAAGAGTTGTCTTCACCACAGGTAGATTTTTCTACTATCTCTTTTCTTAATTCTGACTGATAAAGTATACTAAGCATTCTGTGCCCAGTGAGGGGAAATACAATCAAACAATATGATAGGAAAGCTATGGTTTTGCTGTTTAGAGATCTTCCAACCCACAGCTGCCACAAGCTGGTAGACTAAGGAGGGACCGTAGACACAACGCATGTACTACTGTCATTCATCTCTTGCTTTTGTTCTTTGACTTTAAAATCCAATTTGATGTTGTATTTTATGTAAGTAAATGGCTCAAGGCAGATGCTTAATTTTAACCTTCTATGCCAGTTATCACCTTGTTCATTAAAGCCTGGCAAATGTAATAGCACTTTATTTAAACAGAAGGTGAAAGTTGTATATCATAGAATCATACAATGGTTTGGGTTGGAAGGGCCTTTGAAGATTGTCTAATTCCAACTCCCCTGCCATGGGCAGGCACAACTTCCACTAGATCAGGTTGTTCAAAGCCCCATCCAACCTCCCCTTGAAGATTTGAAATTGTTCATTATTTTGTGGAAACAAAAATACAAGTATACGTGAATGCAGTTTGACCACTTCACACTTCATCTTCTTCCTTTTCCCTCAACAAATGGTTCTAACATTAGCCTTTGGCAGTACTGTTTTGCCTCTCCCCCTCCCTGTCCCATCTTTAATTAAGATATATCCTCTATGATTTGTGCCAATCTCATTTGGCACAAAATGGTGGAGCTACACTGAAGCCAATGTTCATTTACATAGCTATGGATCTCTTAGTCTTCATTTTAGAGTCTGACTTCAGCTTCTGCAAGTTCCCATCCCCTCCATCCCCCATCAGTATGCTGGTCAGGACACCATCTCTCTGGGCACTGTGAAAAGGATGACCTCTAAATCTAGATCACTTGCAACAGTGCTTGGATAGCAAAGGGGCTTATGTAATAAATTCATGGCTGCTTTCTAAAACCTTCCATATTTCAGTAAAAGTATTAATTATTTTGCCAGTAAGTACAGTGACTAACCTCTGTAAAGAATACCGGAAAAACAGAGGAAACAAGTTAGAGATGATGAGCAAAACAGCAGCATTGTGATTTACTCTATTTCCTTGCTATCTTCATCTTGCTATTGCGATTTTTGTTATTTTTCTTTATCAAAATAATGTTTCTATTATCATCTATTTCTACGTGATACAGAAGTAGTCTTTTCTTGATGCAATATATCGCATTTCATATTTATTAATTTTCACAACTGTGTTAAAAAATCTTGAACCTAAATTTGAGAATTTATTCAAAGGATGGCATAATAGGAATAAGAAGGCATAGTAACTCTTTCAGTTCAGAAATGGCACTTGAAAAAGATTGTATAGTATATGTGGAGTTCCCAAAATATTTACAGTGGTCTCCATCAGCACTAAGTGTTTTCTCTGCCTATAGCTTGGTTTAGTTGAATTAATTTTCTCTGTATGTAGCAAAACATCCTCAGAGACACCAGAGCAGGTTTTTTTCCTTTTTTTCTAATGAGGAAAGCTAAAAAATATTGAACAAGCAGCAAGCCCTAACAAATAACAACTGTGCATCTTGGATGCCAACTTATTTTTAACCTACTTTTTTAGGCTGGAATACAAACATGTAATCTCTCAGTGATAGCTCTAAGATTCAAGTTTCCAAGATCTGCTTTAATGACCTTATACCATATCTCAGTGTTTGATGAAAATTATTTCCCATACTTACAAAAATTATTTCCCATATTCACATGAATCCATTTTAAAGAATTGAGCTAAAGTCAAAAGGTTCCAAATAATCCTGCTGAGCTTCACATGATGTTCTTAATGGTTAATCAATGCCTTGAACGTACACATGACACACCGCACATTAGAAATCACAATCTTTAGCAAGGAGCATCATGCACTGATTTCACAGATTGCACAGTGCATAACATGCTCCCATAGAAAAAAAGTAGGGAAGGCAATGCGTTTGTGTGCATAAACACTCTACTCCCAATTTAAATGAAACAGTGTGTATAAACATGTATAAGTACTGTGCTCATATGACTTGATAATTTCAGCATCTTCAAGCATTCTCATAAATTTTGTGCAATATGCCTGCAAAATAGTTGTGATTTTGACATAGGTGGGGAGAAACACATTAAAACATAGAGAGTAACCCTCCTTATCTGAAAGTCCTTTAAACTGTTACAGTTGTTTTTTTCTATAGGAAACTTTATTTTCAAGACTGTATCAGAGAAGAAATTCTCCCCAAAACACCCACAAGGTCCTAGAAACAATGGGTCTTCAATTTTGTTTTCTAGCAGATACACAATCATGTCCTTTTTTTTTTAATCCTGACACTTACATTAGAGAGCTCTTTCAAAACTCCTCTGGTAGTTCGAATCCTACTAACTGCCCACCTCTGTGACCTCAAGAGCAAAAAATAAATATTTTTCTTACAAAATTCATATGTATATTGTCTAAAATATTTGCTTTGCTTCATGTCTCTTGTGCAATAAACCTATTATTAATGTGCCAGTATATTTCATAATTAGTCTTCAGTTTCTAGGATAACATACACTGTTTCGTTTAGTCTTCTTTGTGGCAATCTCTCAATCATCTTTTGGTCTCTGTTGATGTTTGGATCTTTCTCCAAGTTGTACAATAGGCACTCCAAAGATACCTACTACAATCTCTGCAATATTATTATCAGGTCATTTTTCTGCTGGGAATATACTGCATGATGCATTTTTTCTATTCACTTTCACCTTTCACACCTTCATTATTTAGGTGAATTATTGTAAAATCTTGTTAATGCTAGTTAGACTTTTCTCTTTTTCTTACTTTGTCATTCCCAAATGATGGGCATACAACTTATAATAGTAGTTCTCATTAGTACATATATATATATAAAATTACAGCCCTCAAGGTCACCCACTGCTTCCTATGTATCAAGATACATCTACCTTTTCTCTCTGTTAAAAAACCCAGCAAGATCAGTTCCAGAATTTGTTTTTTATGAACTCTATCGGTGTCCTCTTTCCAATCTGCACTGAAAGAAAACCTGTTAAACAGCTATTGCTTATTCTGCAGAAAGCTTTTACTCATGGTATAAATTTTGATCCCTTTTCTCTAACCTAGATAATCATTCCCCTTTTCATGCTATAGTGATTACCAATGCCTAGATACATGGAGATTGTCACATTTTCTTCACCTATGGTTTTGTAAAAAATCAGTAAAGTAATTAGAGCCCACTGTGAAAATGTATATTTTCTGAAAAGGATAGTCTTCCATCACAAATAATCTGATACTATAAATATTCTATTTCACATACAAAATGACTGGATATATAATTACAATTTTTTCCTCTGAGCCTTTGTGCATTCCTGTCATGACAGAAATTAGCTGTCAAGTCTTCATCATAAAGTACTATTTGTCAAACTCAGAGAAACCAATATAGTCTCAGTTGTATGAAGGGTTGCAAAGAATTAATAGCATACAGCATACATAAATTTTATAGTTTATATTATGGTGTCCTGTAGAGGTTTCATCCTCCATGTGGTGTTATACAAAGATGTAAATGAGGCTTAAAACAAATGAGGAGTGTCTTCTGATTCATCAATCACCTTAACAATAACTACTCAGTGTATGTAAAGATTTCCCTTGATCAAGATGGTTCTGTAAAAGTAGGTAGTACATACAGTTTGGAAGATCAACAGTTCAGAGGTTTTGCTGAATTTTAGTACAATGATCTGTTCACTGAAAACTTTTAAACTTGAAATGGGGATAAAAATGTGTTTGCCTGTCCTTTAAAAAAAAAACCCAACAAACCTATAAATCTTGGAAATAACTGTTCTAAGAGTAAGAGTACAGACAAGCTTTAAATGTTAATAAACCCAGTATTTATGGAATATTGAATTATGCAACATAATGTGAGAATGGGCAAGATGCAGGACATAGTACTTTCTGATTATTTACTCTTCTCTCAATATAGAGCAAGTGCCTTAATCTAAATTACATGCAGATGTCACTAAGACAGATATGCTGAATCCATACCTTTCAAGTTGGATACAGTTTTCTGAGAGTACTTTTTTCCAGGGCCACAGGATACAGCTTAATAATCAGAATGAATATAGGAACAGAAAAGACTAAAAGTGTTTTTCCCTCTTTGGTACCATATGATCCTTTTATCCTATTAAGTTTTTGACAAGTGACATTTAATTAAAGCAACTATAATTCTACATTTCTATTGTTGTGCTGATGAAAACATCTGTTTCTTCAGGAATGGAATCCCATTCTAGACAAGCATAAAATATAGTTTATTTCCTTGTAAAAGTTACTCAGTAGCCACATAATTTTACAGCTGATTTTATCCCACCATATCTTCACTGTAATCCAAAGATATTTTAGCACTCTAAAAATATGCACTTTTTAGAACAGGTAGTTTAAATTCTCAGCTTCAACAAGAACAGAATGTGCTGACCCCACAGCAAAACGTAGGAGATGTCCTTTTTTCTTTTGAGGAAGACCTTTTTTACTGTTTATTAGTTTATTAGTGCAGGTCCTGCCATATGCAACACTAAGGAAGCTCTACTGATTTAAAGTAGTGTTTTCTATTGGCTAAGGTATAGCTAGTTTATGCATGTTCTTGTTTCTCAACTGAGGGCTTGTTGAACAAATTTGGCTTTAAAAAATACCAGATTTTTTTCAAGGAATGGCTATCTATCTAGTGGAGACTGTCTTGCCATCATTTTTTGGTTTCTGTGGTATGCACGAAGAGTTCAGTTTGGAAGGTATTGAAATCACTGTGGTTACTCACAATCTTAAAACTATGCACAGTGGTTTGTTGGACTGAGGCCAGAATTCCCATCACTTGCAACAGAAGCAGACTGAGGGCAGAATTTGGTTCATGCTGGCCTCTTGGTATTTAATGATTATAGTGCCTTGTACTGCTGCAGTTGGTACACAGACAGCTTGTGTGTTTCTCCCCCAAAACGAGGACAATGTTGTTATCCAGCCTGCTTTCATTCTGCAGGAGGATTTCTTTTTCATGAAACCAGTATAGGAAACAGCTTTGACAATAAAAGGTACACTCTGTTCAGGACCTATTTGTTCTGTAAGCATGAAATCATCTAGTTATGCATGACACTTCATCAGCCTTCTGATTTCAGCCTAGCAAAGAAAACAGAATATTGAGACTGTACAGTAAATTCCATTAAAACAAATCCTTGGATCCTCCATGTTTCTTGACAGGAAAGCAACAAAACTGAACAGGTACAGTAACTGACCTTTTCATAAGTTTATCAGGGTAAAACAACATGGAATAATTTTTAATTCTATGCTATAAGGCCTTCTAATTTATCTCATAATTAATTATAAGGCAGGATCAGAGTATCATGCTTATTGGCATATTTGGCTCCAAGTTTAGACTACATGACCTGATTTGAATATCCTCAAGAAAGCTGTTAGGTGCTGAACATTTTGAAAATCTGAGCTTTTTCATAGAAGTATTTACCTGATCTACAACAAATCTACAAAATCCATAATTTTCCTGTTTAGTGAATCATGCCCCAGAATCACACGTGCCTAAAGTATTACTGAATTTCCCCTGACTTTCAGGAAATGGACATTTTTGTTAGCCTAAGAGATTTGCATTCCATAATAACACAAAACATATATCTGTAAATGCAAACGACACTGTTAACATTTTAAATAAGTTTAGTAATACAGGAATTTATGCTGACATTAAAAGCTATACTAAATTGCTGCTTGGGTTATTTTGAGAATATCTCTATTACTAATATGACAAAAGATGACTTTAATGGTATCATAAACCAGAAACATGAAAGCATTATTAAAACCTGCTTCATAAAGAGTTATCAGCCTCCTATCAGTTAAGCTGTTCAGACATGATGAAATTTCAAGCTAAATATGCTGGACGACTTCATACACTTTTAAGCAGCAGTGCTGTAAATTCAATAGTAATGGATATGTAAGCTAAAAGAAGAAAGAAAGAAAGAGAGAAAGAAAAAAAAAAAAGGATTATTTTTGCCAATATAGTCCAGAATAAATATTACAGGACAGAACAATATTACACACCTCCTGAAATCTAGCCACATCTTCTGAGAATCTTTCTTTCCCTGGTTATTACCATGGAACATTTATTCTGTGCATTCCTCAGTCCTGCCATTTCTTCTTGGAAACATGACATTTAGTTTAATTTATCCAATGAAATCGGTCACTTTAGGATCTTATGTATTTTTAAGATACAGCGGAGCTATACTCTGCATTCCTTTTCATTAATTATTTACTTCTCTGCAGGGTAAAACACTTACTTCATATGTTCCATTCTTTCCGCTCTAAAATGCATGCTGTACCTGGGTAAAATACGAAGCATCTGAAAATGAGACCTGATTGTGTGTAAGATGGTAGCCATTTGTTTGTGGAGGTGTCTTAGTGAAAGCTTAGAGAAAAGTTTTTGGAGATTGTTTCTCTGTTCAAAGACAGCAGATTGAAAATATCATGTATAGTTGAAGGTCTGGGATCCCTCTCACCACAAATTCCTTAAAATGTTTTTGACAATGAAGACTTTAAGAAAATAGAAAACTAAGGATCTAGCGTAATTCATTGTTTGTATTTAGATCTGTATAATTGTTATAATTACAATCTAAGGAAAAAGAAAGTGTTCTGTTTCTGGAGAACATTCTGAACCATATACATCTTAGATCAAGATCTTATAAAAGTTCTCTGCTTGAGTTATATTAAATAGCAAATAATGTACGCATAATAAGTAACAAAGTCGTGTAAGAATGTCTTCAGACATACAGCAACTTACGAATCTATTTCTGATTACAGAACCAAAGAATAGGTACATCTAATACATTGATAGCTAAAGCAAAGACTCCCAGGAGCTACAATTTTCTCATAGAAACTACTGGAAGCAAACATACTTCCTACTATTTGCATACTGTTGGCATATTGTTATGTCATCCTGCTCCCTCCTTCTCCCCTTGCCCCTCTCCTGCCTTGGTTGGTTTACAGAAGATTTGATGCATTATAATGGATTTTAGGTAGCAAATGAGGGAACTGACTCACTGGACTCAGAGGTGAGAGTGTGCAAGTCAAAAACAGAGAAAAAACTTGTGCTGGAGAAAGGAACCGAGTCAGCTAGAAGAAGATGGTTTTGAGTGTTCTTTATACAGAAAATTTACAGTATTCTTAAGATAGTTCAGATGCAATGGCAGTGATAGGTAGACAGTGGTTTGCAAGGCTAGCCTATAGTCTCCTTCAGAAACTACTTCAGCAGAAGAGTTTTATATTGACCATATTAATGCCTCTTGCAACCATCTTGGGCTAAAAATCATTGGTCCAAAATGTTCCTCATTGCATATAGTTTGTGCTTTACTTACAAGCCTGGTAGCAGAAGCTTTCTGGTTGAAAGGTCATCATGAATAATGCACAAGCTACAAATGAGAACAAATAAAATAAAAAAGAATAAAGGGTCCAGAATTGTTTCTTTAAGTCTTGGGTGATGTGGTAAACTTCACTTTCATTCAGGTATTATTTTTCATCCAGCTCAACTCCATGGTGTATTTTAAAGATAGCACCCACTACAGAGCACCTAGTTACAACAGCGTGAGTACATGTGCCTTTGTTTAATTCTGAAAGAATAACACACAGTCATTAAATTAAGTACAAAATGTGAAATAAAGAGTCTTTTTGACACATTTCATGGGATTCTGTGAACCAAATAGTATCCCAAGTACACTCTGTAAAAAATACCTTTTAAAAAAGACAAGGAAACTCTTTCTTCATCATCTTATTAATCATTTCCCCAGTCAGCTGGAATTGATTGCCAGGTATGGATCATACCTCCAGGAAGATCTAGGAGTCACGCTTTTACTCAGGTTGTTATTAAAGCCACTTGTAGAACTAGAGTCAGAAACAATGGGAAAAAAGACTTCCCCTGTTGACACCCAGGTCCCACAGAAGGTGGACGACAAGGAATATATTGCAGCCTCAGTAGTCAACATGGTCTCTTACCTACTCCAATAGCTCATCAAAACGTACACAAGATTCAGCAAGCCCACTGGCTACGGCTGACTCCCGCAGAAGGCACGTAACAGGCTTGTGGGATTTTCTCTGTTACTTCTAGTACAGACAGCCAGATCCTGGACTAGAATTAGTAAAGGCACCAGCTGGAGGTTTCTGCTAATTGGTTTAGACCCCTCTTAGTGCCTTCCTAAGGCATCAGGATGTTCAGAGCCTGGCTTTTCTGTTTAACAGACTGGAGAGCTGGAAGGCACTTGCTGTTTTCCTGCTTTCTTCTGGGGCAATGACAGAGGCAGAAGGTAACCTGACTCCTGCCTGTGCTGTATAACAAAATCTGCTTGTATTTAATAACAAACAGGAGCACTTCTCATCAGTTTGCTGCATGAGTAGGAGGCCATTCAGCCACTTGTTTGTATAAAACCTAAATGGAACACTTGAATCATTATTACTTACACATACAAGATGATCACTTGTATCGGAGGCAAACTTGTCTGGCAACTGAATTTTAACTATAGTTTGAGCTTTTACAGCATCTTTATTTGTGATGCACTGAAACAAAGCATTCTGAGAAAGGCAAGAGGCATCTGCATTTTAAAGCTTACTAGTTATGTAGCTTAGTAGATGATTAAAATTTAGCTGGTTTATAGAAGGTGAAATTCCCAAATCACTGTACTTCCATATAATTACTAAACAGAAGCCCAGCCTAGATAACATCAGTTTTCTAATCCTCCCAATATAAGGGCAATTTTGAGATGAACTGAAATGGAAATGAGTAAGAAACATATGATGATCAGTTAGACTAGTATCCCTAGAATCTCTGATCTGTAAATTAAGGAAAAACCTTACAACCCCATTCACAACACAGATTTTTGTGACAAAACACTGTTATCAAGGATGCTGCTAAGGAACCTGACAGAATATATTTCAAAACTAAAGAAAGAAAATTTGTTTAGAGCATTTTCATTTCTCTAGTTTCCCTCTCCTCCTTTGTTTTTATAATTCAGACTTAAGAGATTTGAAAATTCTTGATAAACGCTGTGCTGAACCCTATGTCATGTAGGCAATCCCTAAAGGATGTGCAATTACAGCAGCAGGACAGACCTGCCATGTGTGCAGGGAAGACATGGACAGAGTAGCCCAAAGCAAACTGGTGTTCCATGGTGATATCTGCATGTAACATGGGGCACAAAAAGGTCATGTTATGCCTATGGTCTTCTTGCAGCAGTAGATCAACGCTGTATAGCCCAGATGAACGTCCATTGCCTTGTAAACATCATTAGACACGGGTGTTACAGAGGATAAGTAACAGAGAAGAAAAAACACTGTCTACTTTGAGTGTGAAGCAATGGTATCTGGGCACCAGGAAAACTGCTCTAGATCTTATTCTACATTTAAAGGATTTAGCCTGGCTTCTATGCCCAAACACTGGGGCAACCCTTTCTCCTACTTCAGTTCTCCAGCATTGCACTGGACCTGGAAAACTGCAGACATTTCCCAGACTCCTCAGTATACTCTTGGCAGCATTATACCTTCACAAATATAACAGATACAAACTTAAGCTACTCATATCTAGAGGATGTCAATTCATGCACTGAGACACTTTTCTTGTGTACATTGATGCCCTCTTCCATGAAGAGGCACTACTGTGATGTGAATAAACCAAAGAAGGTAATGGCAGAAGGAGGAAAGTAGAAGAGCAGAAAATAATCACTCTGAACAATTGGTTCTTGTTATGGACTCACCCATATACAGTCTGAGTTCCAAACAAAATAAACCAAAATAAATGGTAACAAAAAATTTAGTAAAAATGCCAGAGTGTGAATGGATCAGCAATGATAAGCAGCTGGAAGTTTTATGGTTTTTTTTTTTTTCAGGTACAACAAAAACTATGGAAACCAACAAAGGAGAGATTTGCAAGGAAATAATGAAGAAAAGTATTTTGCCAGGGTCTAAACCCCCATAAGCTGACATTGTACTGTACTAATCCACGGATCCCCACTGGTTTGCATCATCCAGAGAAACACTTAAAAAATGGTGCTGCTGTCATGGTAGTTTAAACCCTATTTAGGTAGGTAGCTTACTACCCAGTGGATGATGCCAGCCTGCATGTTTTGTTCCACTTGTTTTTCCTGGGTCTGAAGGCCTATGAAGATCTGATGATGGGGGATGCAAAATGAGAGCTTTCAGTGAAAATCAACATGTTTCTCTATCAACAACCCTTAAACATATATAGTATTTTGAGATTACGAAATGGTGTTAATTTCTGTTTTCCATTATAGCAGCAAACAAAATGATCCACAAAATTAACGCTTTAAACACTGAAATGGAAAAAAAATATCAGTACATTAAAGCTTGAAAAGCTGGGTTCTTGTATTTTTCTGGATGTCTAATGACTAAGTTGAGGACTGTTGTTTCAAATACTTTCAGCTATTAATTATGTTTCTAACAATATTCTGGATCAAACGCTCTGCAATGAATTTGTGGTTTGATTTCTTTTTTAGTACCATAATTACAAATGGTAAACAACTTCCCTTTTCCCTAAAGGTTGTGCAACTTTATAAAAACAGAGGGGAGGGGTGGAGGGTGTGGAACAAACAAACAAAAAAAGACTCTATTGAAGTAGAAATTAAAAAGGGATGTTTGATATGATAAATAATGACTAGATAATGGGTTTCACTGGGATATGAAAATATATGCCACAAAGAGAGCAAAAACCTGTGTGAAGGGTCTTGGGGAAAGACAGTCCCATCTTGTTTTTCTTTCCCTCATCCTTGGTGTTGCTGTCACCAGGCCTGGCCTTAAGGACAATCCATAGTTGACTCAGCTCACCCAGGAGTCTCCTTAGGAATGATTGTGGTTAGAGGAGCAACTAATGGATGGTTTTATTTGTTTTGTAGACAAACAGAGAGGAAAAAGTATTTTTTCCATTTATTCAGTACTTATGAAGACCAAGAACACAGGTATAATATAGAGGCACTGATGGCATTTAATCAAGATGTTTCCCCACAATAACTAATTTTATTAATGTTCTGTTGAGTGCTTTCATTTTATTAGATGATCATCCAACAGACTCTTGAACATCTGACAGTCTGTTGGGTTAGACAGCCTCTAGAAATTTGCCTTTGTGTGGCACAGTAGTGGGTCTGTCAGCCTCCAGAGACCAGAATACCTCACATGTGCCAGGTGATCCAGTTGCATCTATTATGAGAACAGGATTAGGACAAAAGTTTATGTTCCACTAAAAAGCATATTTTTTCTGTAGTGGAATAAATTTAGATGAAATACCAAAATATATATTTAGAATTGTATTTAATGATCACTGTCCTCTTCATCTGCCCTAGCTTATGAGTCTGCCTCATTAGACCTTCCTCATATCTAACGAGCCTTTGCCAGAGCTCACAAAACCATGCAGAAGTCTTGAAGACCATCCTTCCCATCTCTATTACTGAAGATGGCTCTTGAAACAGTTCAAGCAAATGCTTGAGCGATCTGCTGCTTTTCTAGTCTGGGATACATCGGTTCATTTTTATAGTTGTTTTGTTCCACTTTCCTTCTGATTAAGCAAAAGGCCTCCCATAGTAATTTGGTGGACTAGATAATTTTCTGGGTTCCCCCAATCTAACACTACTTAACAAACAGTTTTATTTCTTAATGAGTACCGATAGTTTGAAAGTTTTTTTGCCTATTTAAAAGCATTTCATGACATTATAGTAAACCTGATATGAGAATCAGAAAATGCACACAGCCCTCAACAGGGTCATAATTTTAATTTCCCTGTGAGAAATTTGTATGCCCTGGATTTTATATAAATTCAACAGAAGAATGATTCAGGCAAGAACTGCACAGCCATGCGTTCTCTCATTCAGACTTCATTAGATTTTGGGTAGTCCTCTGGGACACAGTCATATTTAGTTTCACAGAAGTTGTAGCAGTGACACGTCTGTGCTAATATACTTTCTTCTGGTGATGGAAGCTATATGCCAAAAATAACCTAAGGGAAAAATCAACACCAGCATTACTATTTTAAGAAGAAATAACAATAGATGGACAAGAGGTTTTTGACAGACTTTTCTTCCATGGCTTAACATGCTATATGTATCACATGTGCTCTTTATTATGAAATTTCAGGTTTAGCAGAACCTTTATTAATAAGCATTATTTGGACTTGGGGACTGGGAAGGAAGACAGTTACTTTCCATCAGGTGCGTATCAAATTTTGATCTACTTCTAAGCAAAGCGTTCAGGTTTTATTTTCTTTCAGCTAAAGTTTTCATTATTAGTGGACTTTTGGGTTTTCAGAGGACAGAAGCCAAATTGATGTGCTATTTTCTGCTCCTTCATCAATCTGTTTATGAAAGTGTTTAACCCATAGTACTTCTGTTTTACCTTTAAATATTAATGTGTTCTTTTTTGAAATGAGGCATTCTAGGCCATTTTGTGTACGACCTCTTCTAGTGTTAAGAACACCTGCAAACCTATTAGTGATGGTGGTAATGGCTTCAACGGACGTGACAGTATGACCACAGGGCCATCCACATTAGATTTGAAAGAATGGTTTAGCACTTTGCCTATCTAGTTGTTTGTTTGGGTTTGTTTTTTTTTTTTGATTGTGTTTTTTTTAACGCATGCTTTTCTCTGTTTATATCCTTGAAGTTCTCAGATCGTACCCACAAATCTATTTCAGTAGAAAGGCTCTGCACAAAGTGAAGCAACTGAATGGTTTGTGATCCTTTCATCTTTCATGTCTCTACCGATAAGTAGCTGGTTCCCCTTTTCCTTGCTAGTCCATTTCGTAATCAATTGTATAAAACTTTGCCTCACGGTAGCATAAAGGAAATTCTAAAGGAATCAGGAGGAAAATGGTCCATTAAGATCTCCCATAACTAACCTTGGACTTTTTAATGCACTTCCTCCCGCCCTTAGCCTCCCCAGCTTTAAATTAAATCAATTCATATATCATCATTTATCATCTTGGAAATCTAGCTTGCAACTGTACTCTCCAATTCTCTCCTCCAGAAATGTGTCAGAATAATTCACACTTGCTTCTATCACTGCCTTTGACAATTTGTTCCATTATTCAGTAACCCTCTGCATAAAGAAATTCTGTCTGAACTGCTTATAGATTAATCCTTTCTTTAACATCAATCCGTTATCTCTGTTTTTGTGTAAATTATTATCTCAAACAGTGCCTTAGTGATAATCTGGTTCTCTTTCTTCAGGATCTTACACAGGCCTAATTAGGGTCTCATTCTGCTAAGATCTATGCTCTCTGTGTATCTGATTTCAGATTTTTTAAACTTCTTTCACCAACTAATAAAGCTACCTTTTGTTTTTCATCCTTTACAGGAAAAGCCCTACAATACCATAATAGGAGATGTACTCTTGTTCACCTCAGTTCAGCAAAGTAAAACAGCTGAAAACGCCCTCGTGCTTGACACAACAGCTCAGCATACAAGGATTCTCCTGGCTTGGTTGCTCTTAATACAGTTGTGACAAAAGGAGACTTTCAGGAGACACCGTTCATCTGCAACACTTGTTCTCCACTACACAGCTTCAGTGATCTGGCAGAAATGCAGGTAATTGGTTTCATCTGTGTTAGTATTAACAGGACACAATAAAGATTTTATTACGGTTGGTGTTTTGTCTTTATGCAGTAGCAGAAGTAGTAATTTAGTGCTCTACCCTTTTCTGAGCAGTCCTCTATTTTCTTGTACAGCTGCATATTTTTGTGCTGTATCCAGATGTCAAAACAATGAACATTGTGGGGGGGAAAAATCAGTAAGTTAAGCGCTCAACACAAGTATGGATTAATGGGTTAGCTTGATGGGCTGCTTAGTTGCATAAATCTATCTCTTTATATCTTTCTCCTGCTCCCACTAAGACTTCATTTGCTCAAATAGCTTCTGCATTATATTGGTTTTGATTCATCATTACTTCATAAGCTGCTTTGAGATAAATTTTCAGACCTGAAGGATCTACATAAAGCCAAAGTTTTTGTGGTTCTTTAAAACCAGTCATTGAACATTGATACTATACTCGTTCAGATTTATGGCGTCGTACTTTCTTTCCTAGGTAAGGAACGTTGTCAGGATTGTGACAGCTGCTATTGTCTTCTGTCTTGTTATAGTACTTAAAGTTGCTCCTGTATTTTAAAGATATGAAATTCTGACTTATGATGCTTTTATTTACAGTCATGATTTCCCTGAGTGTTCTGAAGTACATAACCTTTATGGTGGTGTTGCAGTACCATGGGCTTGCTCTGGTTTTAAATTAATGTATGATGTTGACTGTGATAATGTTGCTATCATCACCCTTTATAGAATACCTAAAGTAAAGCTCTCATACATTAACTTTTTTTTTTTCCTAAATGGAAAAGATACTAGAAGTCAATGCTCTGCATACACATTCCTTATCATAACTTTCAATCTGGTATAAAATCTGGTATTTGACATTTATTTTTGTCCTAATTTTATTAAGATGAAAAATTCCTAGGATTTCAAAGAGGAAGTAACATCATGTTTTGATTTGGCATTTCCCACGCAAAATTGATATTTTGTAGGGTTTTTTTAGTTCATTGACCTATCCTTAAACCTTTTACATTTCTATAATGCTGCATTTCTGCTTGAGAGCTGTGTTCTTTGTGATGTTTCTGGGATTGATAAAAAAAGGAAACACCTACAGCAACATACCCCACCAATAAAAGTATGTCTCATGTTTCCCTCCACAAATTTTGATTTTTCAGTGTGTGCATATTCTATTAAATTAATCATCAATACAAAGAATGTATCACCAGCTTTTTTAATAACAGCATTTTTATTAATATCTTGCACCATAGATGCATTTGTTATTATGTCTATAACAGTTTTTCCTTCTGTGATTCAGTCATTAACACAACTACCTAGAATAACAGCCACTCTCTGTACAACAGTAGGTGGAGATTAGAGGTGTGTAAATGTCATTTTTTGTCTATGATAAAAAGGTGAATCTAAAAAAGCCCACAAATTTCTCATCCTAATAACTTTCTATCCTAAATTCAGAAGACATGTTATTAACAACACAGTTTCAGAAGAAAAAAAACACCAAACTATGGAGGTGTAAGATGTGGAAAGAAAACAGTTTTACTTCATTCCATTATTTTCTTCCTTTTTGATAATTTGAGAAGTTGTTCATTTAGGTTTTTACTAGTTTTATATTGAATATTTAAAATATAGTAGTTTGATTAATGCATTAAGAAATAAAATAGTCATTTTTCATTTAAGAACAGGTGAAATTAATTTTTCAACTATTACTAAAATTTTCTCCAATGCTTATTTAGTTGAAAAACTATTCCAAGTTCTTTTTCCTCTATTAATAAAATCCTAGTTTTATTGAATTGACATTTCACAACAAAAGGAACAGGTTTTTTTACAAGGGCTCCACATTTTGCAGGAACAGATAGATATGCTGTGTAAAATGGCTCAGTAGTTTCATACCTATTGGAACCGGAGGAAAAAAAGAATAAATTGGACTGCAGCCCTTGCATTCCCTTTATAACATTATCTGCTAATCTGAGTGTGCTCTTTTGTTTTCCTGTGAGTGTAGGCAAGTCCTGATAGACCACCTCACTCCACTCCTGCTGCTGCTAGCTGCCAAAACGCAAGTGTAGACAGCTTGACTGTGCTAAATGGTGATAGGGTTTCCTGCTGC
>NW_010522506.1:23007-41728 GCF_000687285.1 Phaethon lepturus
TTAATTGCATTTTAAACATTTGCAAAATTTCCTGCAATTTTTAAAATATATTGTATCCTGTTCATGTCTACATAAACAGATAGATGGATGAGAGATGGACATACACTTATGTAAACACTCATTTGATGTTTACATTTTCACCATCCTACTCCAATATTTCATATTTGTGCTAAGCTGATTTTTTTCCCTTAATCCCTTTGTGAAGCCTCTTATTCAGCAATATACTGAAGGTCTTTTTACTCCTGCTGTGCCTATTACTAAATAGCACTTGGTTTTGCACACTTGTTTTTCTTCTAACACTTTTTTTTTCCTTAATGATTTTTCTCCCCAGTGTTTCTCGCTTTCTGATTTCATACTGTCCACTTCACAATCTGTTTTATCGTCATTGTACCACATTGTCAAAAGTTCATAGACTCATATTCTTAAAAAATAAAACAAAACAGGCCATTTTACAAGTATTTAAGGTTTTGGTAAAAATATGTTAACACAAGCCTTAGTTAATTTTCTGTCTTGAAAGATTCTATTTTCAAGGTCCCTTCTTCCCACTTTCTGTTTGTCCACTATGCCTAGAGATATGGTAAAGCCACCTACCTAGGTGCAGACACAAGCACATATCCACACATACCAATAGGCACACAGTGAACTGAAGGAGATTAAAATGAAAACATGTTGAAGCAGCAATGAAATTTAATTTTGAATCAGGCTTTTCTGAAACTTCCACCTGCAAACAACATTTCCAAGTTTACTGCAAGGTACTTCTTGTGTGTGTACTTTAAACCTAAAACTTCTGGGTACTAGAACCATATGCCTCCTTATGCATTCTCTTTCTCTGCAAAACATCACGCTATGAACACTTAGTGTCCAATCTGGGATCAAGCTCTAAAACAGAACTTGAATAAATACTTCACTGGAGAAGGGAAAAAAAAAGAGGATAACTCAGAATAAATAAATCAAGAATCTCTTATCAATAGGAAAGATAATATCATAGGCAGAATATAAAACAAGATTAAAATTGGTCTCCTAAGGGTCAAAGCATTTCCTGTAGACTAGTAAGGATTTGAGTTTGGACCCCTTTGCTTTCTGGGCCGCATGCAGAAGGTCACAACATTGATCTTGCCAGGGATAGAAAATAAACTTATCCTATCCAACAGGACAGCACTCTGCTCTGCACAAAGAAATCCATTATTTATATTTAGCAGTAGGTAGCATACTTTACCATGCCTTAGTTTTGAGTGAGTCAGACAAACCCCTGGATCTGTGCCAAGTCAGTTTTCCTCCCTATCATTAGGTCCCTGATTTATTTATCTAGGGTGGGAACACTGCTTGGAAGCAGGACCTTAAATGTGAGAAAGATGTACGAGGCCTAGGCTGTTAACTGCTTGCCCAAACACTATATACAGCTACTTCACTGGCCCTAGGCACCTGCAGTCTTATTTGACTGGAACATTTCAGGGAAGATAAGGAAATAGAGCCTTCTCCATCGTTGCAATTATGAACAACATCAGAACGGCACCCACAAAAAAACAATAATATTTTTTGTCTTGTTTCATTGGTGATATCAGATCTGAATCTTTTGGTGGTTGATGCACAGCTGTGACATTTTCCAAATGCAGTTTTAGCATAACCACCCTCCCCAGACACAGTACAATTTCATTTCTGCAATCACCGTCCCCAGGATCTCTCTCAGGAGGTACATCCCAATACCATCCTGGGCTGAGATGGCTGACGAGCTAAGAATACCAAGGAAGAGGTACTCCTAGGTGCTTAAACTGACACCATTCTTTTGCTGATCTAGTTTTTTTCAGCTATTTTAGAATTTCCTTCTCAAAAGCAGCCTTGGACTTTGCCTGTTTCTGCACATCATATAGGGCAAAGATACAAAAATCAAGGAGCACTTTGAAAACTATAGCTCTGCTACATTGGGTATATTCACAGAATCAGGGAATCATAGAATGGTTTGGGTTGGAAACCTGCTGCAGGCAGGGACATCTAAGGTAGATAAGAACGTTCATATGCCCCGTGCCCACCCACTGTCACTGTCCTGCCTTTGTGGTGAGTAAAATCAGTTTGCAGCCCAAAGGTCTGATCCTGCAAGGTGCAGAGCATGTTCAGCTGTCAACAGTCAGACTTGCAGGATTTCATAATAATGAATTGCAGCAACGAAGCTGGTGAAGGCTCTAGAGGACAAGTCTTATGAGGAGCGGCTGAGGGAACTGGGGTTGTTCAGTCTGGAGAAGAGGAGGCTGAGAGGAGACCTTATCGCTCTCTACAACTACCTGAAAGGGGGTTGTGGTGAGGTGGGTGTTGGTCTCTTCTCCCAAGTAACTAGTGATAGGACAAGAGGAAATGGTGTCTATTTGTGCCAGGGGAGGTTTAGATCAGGTATTAGGAAAAAATTATTCACTGAAAGGGTTATCAAACATTGGAGAACACCAGTGGTTAAATGACCATCCCTGGAGCTATTTAAATGACATGTAGATGTGGTGCTGAGGGACATGGTTTAGTGGTGGACTTGGCAGTGTTAGGTTTACAGTTGTACTCAATGATCCTAAGGGTCTTTTCCAACCTAAATGATTCTATGATTCTATTCTAAATGCAGCACTACCAGGCTAGGGTCTGACAGAGCTATGAGGAAATATTAGTTTTCTTTCCAACGCTTTTATTTTCTGCTTACAATGTGTTTTTTATCACAAAACAAATCATAATTAAAGGCAAACTAAAGAAAAGTAGAAACACATATACAAAAAAAAAGGAAGTATAAAACGTATGTTATCCTGTGCACAGCCTTCTAGTGCATGCAGCAGATATATTAACATTAGTATTCAGATCTATGGAACAGAATGCTATTATTAAAGCAACTGAAGAGTTTTTAATATTATAAATATGTATGACTTTGTAGAACAGTAAGGAAATATATTCTGCTCAAAGTTCTCCTAATGCTGAATATTTTAATAAAACTTACAGCATTTTTCTACAAGTGCTATAAATTATCCACTTTAAAATTAGATAAAAACTATTTGAGAAATAATTATGGGTATATGTTCATTAGATTGGAGTTGGAGGACTGAGAGATAAGGGCATTAGGTCAAGTCTTTCAATCTGCCTCCAGATACTCATTTCCACTATAATGCCTATAAGCACATTATGACAACAGAATCTCAGTGTTTAGAGAATTCTAATTCATTCCCACTCTCTCACTGTGAGACAGTCATTCTTAGACAGTGCGTACAAAAACACAAACACAGAATTTGAGCAAACTCAGCTGAGTTGTTCCTCTCTTGCCCCTTCCCTCTCTCCATACTCTTTCTGCCTTGTCTCCAGCCTGCCTGCTGAAGACAATCAGCATGCAAGACTTTACCAAGCAGTTTGTAAATGTTGATTCAGACTGCAGTATTTACTTAATAATGGCATTGCTTTATCCTTGCTTTTAAGTTAATCACAAACAATCCTCTTCCAATCTTTGCCAGGAAGCCTCCCTTAAGTCCATTGCAAATCATAGACATAATCTGTGTAAATAATTAATCTGCCTGAATCTTATTCCAGCAGCACCTGCACCAACACTGATTACCAACACAGATGTGTAATTGCATTTTTCTTGTGTTTAAATAGATTTGCCTCTGCTTTCTGTAGTGGAGAGTGCCTCACCTACCTTGTGATCAAGGGCAGAATTTCTAGACCTCTCTTTGGTTCCCTGATGTGAGTGAGCACTGAGATAAACTGAGATGAAGACAGACCATGAGGATGTACCTTTTCCACCTTCCACTGAAGTTAGAGGTCAATGTTTGTGTCAGCAAGGGGAAGAATAAATCTCTCACAAGCTCAGGTAATAATAATAAAAAAAGAGAGTGATTTGATTCTAGACTGTTTCACATTGGCTCAGAAATTACCACATAAACTGACTTAATTCAAAAATTCTCCATGATAGCATACTGGCTTGACCTTTTGATTAATGCTTTCTAGAGCAAAAGTTTTAAGGAGTCTTCTTTCTATCATTTTACTTCACCATTCAAATGGCTGAGATTTACACTTGTCAGAAAACAGATACATGATATATATAAATATGCATATATACACACACACACAACATAATATATGTACATACACATGCAGGCCACGTATAATATTGAAGTGTATATACAGAAGAACTTTTGCTTCAGCTTCAGTTCTTTGGTTCATCAACTGTACTTTAAGATACATACAGGGAGAGGGTTCACCTTCAAGCAAAGGTCCGGTGCAGTGTTTAGTGATGAAAACATCATGATGAGTCATTTCAGGCCCATTTAACCTTTGTTCATGAGCCCTGACATAAATTCATGCATTGTGCTTAAATGTGCCAAGGTACAACAACTTAGATGTTTTATGTGGTGGAGGCACAGTACTATACAGTACAGCACACTGATGTACAATCTAACATCTCAGGTGCAACAAGTTAGAGAAAGAATGACTCTGCTCACTAGAAGGAACTTTCTCTAAATTTCTGTGTTATAACAAGTGTTCTGCTTAGTAAATTAGTACTAGTTAACTTTAGTCATGAAACTGTCCAGCCCATTGCTGTTACTCAGTCATATTTATAGACTCTTTTGTTGTTCTTCTGTTGCCATAAGGTGCTTATAGGCACTTTTGTTGTTCTTTGTTTATGACAAATTTGGTCGCCTTCTATGATGGGGTTACAGCATTGGTGAATAAGGGAAGAGCAATTGATATCATCTACCTGCAAAACATTTGACACTGTCCTTCACGACATCCTTGTCTCTTAATTGCAGAGACATGGATTGGATGGATGGACCACTTGGTGGATAAAGAATTGGCTGGATGGTTACACTGGTCATACTCACGAGTCAATGGTTTGATGTCCAAGTGGACACCAGTGATGAGTGGTGTTCCTCAGCGGTCAGTGTTGGGACTGGCGTTGTTTAACATCTTTGTTGGCAACATGGACAGTGGGATTGAGTGCACCCTCATGAAGTTTGCTGATAACACCAAACTATGTGGTACATTCAACACACAGGAGGGAAGGGATGTCATCCAGACAAGCCTTGACAGGCTTAAGAACTGTGCCTGTGTCAACCTCATGAGGTTCAACAAGGCCAAGTGTAAGGTCCTTGGACCCCAAGGTCCAAGGACCCACATGGGTCAGGATAATCTCAAGCACAAGTACAGGCTGGGCAGAGTATGGATTGAGAGCAGCCCTGTTGAGAAGGACTTGGGGTGTTGGTTGATGAGAAGCTCAACAAGACCTAGCAATGTACGCTTGCAGCCCAGAAGGCCAACTGTATCTTGGGCTGCGTCAAAATAAGTGTGACCAGCAGATGGCAGGGCGAGATTCTCCCCTTTACTCTGCTCTGGTGAGACCCCATCTGGAGTACTGTGTCCAGTTCTGGGGTCTCTAGTACAACAAAGACATGGACCTGTTTTAGCAGGTCCAGAAGAGGGCCACAAAAATGATCAGAGAGCTTGAACAGCTCTCCTATCAAGACAGGCTGAGAGAGTTGGGGTTGTTCATCCTGGAGAAAAGAAGGCTCTGGGGATACCTTATTGCAGCCTTCCAATACTTGAAGGGGGCCTGCATGAAAGCTGAAGAGAGACTTTTTACAAGGGCATGTAGTGATAGGACAAAGGGTAATAGCTTCAAACTGAAGGCATGTAAATTTAGATTAGACATAAGGAAGAAATTTTTCACTATGAGGGTGGTGAGGCACTGGACCATGTTGCCCAGAGAAGTTGTGGATGGCCCATCCATGGATGTGTTCAAGGACGTGTTGGATGGGGCTTTGAGCAACCTGGTCTAGTGAAAGGTGTCCCTGCCCATGGCAGGGGGGTTGGAACTAGATGGTCTTTAAGGTCCCTTCCAATCATTCCATGATTCTGATTCTAGACAATCTGGTCTAGATAACTCTGAAAAGTGCTGGCAATTTGTCTTGCAATGCAGGAGCACAATAAAGCCTGTCTGCTTCCATATGGTCTGAAATTTTCTCTGCAACACTTTTCTCTGAAATCAAGATTATCAAATTAATGAAAACTAATGCCCTGACTGTCAATGTTACTTCAGACTCATATGTTATGATTCAGGGCCAATCTTATGTTTAGTCATATATTTTCTCCTTCTCAGACTGTTGAAGATGTATTGTGTAATATTGGTAGTATTTTTCCCCATTTCAGGTAATTGCAGAAATGAGTGTCTTAGCCTAAGAATACTCTTGATACACATAATGACTTAGATGAGGCAAAGAGATAAATTGGATAACTGCAAGGAATGCGGTACAGTTCCACACAGACTTTGCAGGTGATCTTAACCTCACATCCTTTAGAGGAAGGCAGACCAAAACAAACAAATATATAGTTATGAGATTAGACATCATGTAAAGCATCAAGATGAACTAATACCACGAGAACATACAGTCACACAGGAACACCGTTAATATCTTGGGCAGATACAGATGAGGGACAGAACATCATACACTTCAGCAATATTGTTAAGCAAAACAAAAATTTATGTCTGAAAAGAGAAAGACAGATATGTCTTCATAACCCTAAGTAATCTGGAGAAAGAGAAGTGTTACCCTCTGGAGTAAACATTGTATACTGAATTCCAGTGTTACAGCTCTTTTACCGTTATTTATCAAAATGTTACCATCTAAATTCCAAGCATTCATAAACAGCTGTCCTTAGCAAATCCTTAACATCCTCTGACCAGAAAATAATCAGAGATAAGTGTTGTGAAGAAGAATGAAACAGAACTAGTGGGATTAGAAGTATAGTCAAAATGGCTGTGATTAATTCTTCTAGCTGCAGAAAATATGACAAGGCAGGCCTTATATTACACTGCATAAGGAAAGAGAAACCGAGGCAGAATAAAGTGATAATGGAAGCCTGCAATTCTCACGAAATGACCAAAAAAAAAAAAAAAACTCAAAACCCTAAAGCTACACAGGAAGGCGAGAAAGGGGCTGCATGAGACCAAAACATGAGAAAGGGGAATGATGATGTATTCTGTTGCTTAGCTCACAGCACACAGTCATCCATGAATACTGAATACATAACAATAAATAGCACAGACAGAGGAAAGTTGCAAACTTACAAATGATGCAAAACAGCACTCAGAGCAATGCTGGATCAGTCTTCCTTACAGCTTTTTGCCACCTCTTACCTGCCCATAATGGAGGAATGAGAACACGCCAGAATCAGTGGCTGCAGGTACAAATACATTGCCTGCTGCCAGTAACGAGGGTTAGTTAACAGTTCCCAGCCCGTATGAAAGAGTTAAAGATGGGTATTGCAGTTTAATATTGCTACTCAGAAACTACATTGCTGCTGTTAATGGCTACTGTTTAATACTTTGAGGCTGCTCTTCAACACTTTTGCAGTCCTCTGGGGAACAATGATCTACACTACAAAATGCAGAAAGGGACTGGCTATGCAAAGTGATGGAGTGCTTCTTGTACATCCCCAAATGTAGGTACCCATTCCAACTGCAACCTATACGCTTTTCTTGTTAGTCATGTTTGTCACATGAATATCTAACAAGCAAAAGTAATCAAGAAGATGTAAATGACATTCAGATCTCACCAAAGACAAATCACAAAACATACACAAATGTAAAAATTTAGGTGCACTAATTTTGGATAGACTAAATTTCTATGATGCCTGGTAGTGCCAAATTTTACTAAAAAGGATATGAGAATTTTCCATTCTTTATTATTAACTCTGAGCACTCATCATGTGCATTTCTGGAACCTTAAAGTAAAAACTAAAATACAAAAGTGAGCAGTGAAGTAAAGCTGGTATATTAAATTTCTTTAAAATAGCACAGATGTATTTCAATGTTTTGAAATTTGTTTGAAATTTTTTAATTCAAGCCATTTGAATAAACAAATTTTTAATGCAGCTGAATGTGGGTAGGCATAATTCTGTTCCACATGCTTTACTGAGTGATTCCAAGTGATATAATCAGAGGAAGACTTGGGTATATTTGTAGATGAAAAACTAGATCTGAGCCGACAATGTGTACTTGTAGCCCAGAAAACCAATGGTAGCTTGGGCTGCATCAAAAGTGTGGTTTAAGGGAGGAGGATCTCCTGCTCTACTCTGCTCTCATGAGACCCTACCTGGAATACTGCATCTAGTTCCAGAGTCCCCAGTACAACAAAGACATGGACCTGTTAGGGTGGGTCCAGAGGAGGGCCAGAAAAATTATCAGAGAGCCTGAACAGCTCTCCTATCACGACAGGCTGAGAGAGTGGGGGTTGATCAGCCTGGAGAAAAGAAGGCTTGGAGGACACCTTATTGTGGCCTTTTAATACTTAAAGGGAATATGTAGGATAAATGGAGAGAGACTTTTTACCAAGGCCTGTAGTAACGGGGGACAAGGGACAACAGCTTTAAATTGAAAGAGGGTAGGTTTTGATTGGACATAATGAAGAAATTTTTTTATGATGAGAATGGTTAGACACTGAAACAGGTTGTGTATGACCCTGGAAGTACTCAAGGTCAGGTTGTATGGGTCTTTGAGCAACCTGATTTAGTTGCAGGGGGAATAGAACTAGATGATCTTTAAAGGTATCTTCCAATCCAAACCATTCTATGATTCTATGATAGTTATTGACCATCTATAAGCTGCTGGGAGCAGCACGTGTGCATGAGCCACACTGGCTATAAACAGGGCTAAGGAATAATCCCAGACCTGTGACCCATGTGCTATGTAATGTCATTTGACAGATGCGAAATCTAATTCCTATACTCACGCATGGGTTGCAGATTCATGGAGGAGAGGGATGGACATAACACAAATAAATGAACTGTTGTTTTATGACCATGAGGCAAAAACCAAACCCATTGTTCTCACCTAGACAATTGTCAGAACTGTCCAAGTGGAATTAAAACTCTAACTTCTAGCACAAAATTTTCTTCATCCTAGGTCACACACCATGAAATTTCTTAGGATGTTTATTTTTTCTTTTGCTTTACTAACTTTTAACTTCCTTTTTTTTCAATTTCTGCTCTGCTTTTATTTTCCCAATTTTATCTTATACTTTAGCATAGTGAGTTGTTGGCTTGCCATGTTATGCCTTTAACCTCCTCTAAGTTTCAGTATTCAGCTTAAGTGGAGTTATTTTGTGATAATTTTGGTTTTCAGGATAACAAAAACACGAGGAAAATAGTTGTAATTTTACGCAATAGATATATTTATTGCAAGATTTGGACTTTTTCACCTAATTCACATAATTGAACATTTCTTTTCACAGTGGTCTTAAACAGGCTTTGACCAAACTTTGAATGCAATCATGACTGATTCTTAGGGATATTTGTAATGTCTGTCTTCACAGTGATTTTAATAAAAATGAAAGATGTAGATCTCAATGTTCTAGTTACATCTCATAACTGAAGACCTGATGGTGTGGAGTCAGTGCTCAAAAGTCTACATTAGTGTTTCAGTTCAGCGTAAAATAAATTTTGAAGTGGATTTTCCAATAGTCCTCATTTAAAATTTCTCACTTCACATACAATGGTCTTGGTGCATACCGAGAGGGTATCTTTTAACTATGGCTAAACTGATAGATACACTCTTGAAACACATCTTATAGTTTCCAAAAAATAATATGTATTTATCCTATGGAACCAAAATATATCGAGTCTGAAATAAAAACTCCCTGAAACACATTTAGTATATGTATCAGATCCTCAGCACCAATTCTTTTCCTCTGTAGATCTACTGACATAATTACGATCTTATCGTATCATGATTATATCAATAATTGAAGGCATATCACTCTGTGAACATTGCAGTTATTTCTATTTCTTGCAATGACAGCACTAATACATTTCCATAAATATATTCAATATCCCACATAGCTTTGATAATTTTCACCATCAATTATAAAAATTATAATTTTGTACTTAGAAACAAAATGGAACATATTTAGAGTTGACAGTTGGATCTCTAATTCTGTTACTTAATCCATTCTTTTCCAGTGCAAGAATAGAGCTTTTACAGAGTTTACATCAGTATACAATATTCTTATGGAATGTATTCAACTATTGGGAAAGAGATGGCTGGTTTATATTTAAAAACAATAGGAGACAATTGTGGGCCTCATTAGCAGGAACAATCTATAAATCTTAGCTGGGTCATGAGAGTACGAAATTTATTCAAAACAGAGAAAAGTAATTTTTTATGAAAACTCTGAGTTTTAAAAATAAATACACGGATTAAAAATTCAAAATCATACACGGTTGAGAATTTAAGTACCAGGAGTAATTTTTTAGAAAACTTCAGCAGCATTCTCAAGAACCGTTCTAATTCACCGGTCTGTCTATGTAGTGTGTTTGGAAAGGCAGAAAACTGTTCATTTGTGATGAATGGAGGGAGATAAAAGACATACCAAATCCCTAGCTGTTGTTTTTTTCTTTGCAAGTGGATGCAGTGTTTGACATAGTGACTGGCAATCAGAGCTATAAATCCAATGTAGAAATTGGCACCTTCACTGTAGTCTTCAAAAAAGTGTTTTACTTCCAGAAAGAGATGATGCTTAAAGAAATAAATTTCTGTCATTCTTTCTTGATGGTTCATTTAGATGTTTCCTTCCTGAACATGCAGGGCTCCTCGTATGTGTTTTTAAATCATATATTGGGTTTGTGTGGCAAGATATTGGTAGCAGGCAGGGCTGAAGAAGTGGTTTCTGTGAGAAGATGCAATAAGATTCCCCCATGTCCAACAGAGCCAATGCCAGCCAGCTCCAAGACGGACCCGCCACTGTCCAAAGCCAAGTCCATCAGCGGTGGGAGTAGTGCCTCTGGGATAACATTTAAGAAGGGGAGGAAAAAAACCCGGCAATTGCAGCTGGAGAGAGGAGTAAGAATATGTGAGAGAAACAACTCTGCAGACACAAAGGTCAGTGAAAGGGTTGGCAAAGGATGTGCACCAGGCACTGGAGCAGAGATTCCCCTGCAGCCCATGGTGAAGACCACGGTGAGGCCAGTTGTTCCCCTGCAGCCCATGGAGCTCCACAGGGGAGCAGATCTCCACCTGCAGCCTGGGGATCACTCCACACCAGAGCAGGTGGATGCCTGAAGGAGGCTGTGACTCCATGGGAAACCCACACTGGAGCAGGCTCCTGGCAGGACCTGTGGACCCGTAGAGAGAAGAGCCCACGCTGGAGCAGATTTGCTGGCAGGGGTTTTGGTGCTGTGGAAGAGACCCAGGCTGCAGCAGTTCATGAAGAACTGCAGCCTGTGGGAAGGACTCATGTTGGAGAAGTTTATGGAGGACTGTTTCCCATGGGAGGGACCCTACTCTGGAGCAGGCAAAGAGTGTGAGGAGTCCTCCCCCTGAGGAGTAAGAAGCAGCAGAGACAATGTGTGATAAACTGACTGCATTCCCCATTCCCCATTGGCCTGCACCGCTCGGGGTGAGGAAGGAAGTATAGCGATCAGGAGCAAAGTTGAGCCCAGGAAGAAGGGAAGGATGAGGAGAATGTGTTTTAAGGTTTGTTTTTAGTTCTCACTATCTCAATACAAATTGATTTGTAATACATTAAATTAAATTTTTCCCAAATCGAGTCTGTTTTGCCAGTGATGGCAAATTAGAGGCAAACCTCTGACCCACAAGTTTTTGGTTATACTTTCTCTCCCCTGTCCAGCTGAGAAGGGGAGTGATAGAGTGGGCACCTGGTGTCCAACCATGGTTAACCCACCAAAAATCACTAGTTTTACATCATCACACAGGTAGTACAAGCAACTAATTTTAACCGGGTGGGAGAAGGCCATGCATTAACTGCTAATAGTTAGTGCGAAGATGTCTATTGTTTCACGAATAGTCCCTTTAATTGTATTGTCTTACTCATAGGTAAAACAGACTTGTAGGAAGAGGAAATATTCCAGATTTCTGTTCAACATGAAGTAGAATCTGCTTCCTACTACTTACCTGCATACTTATGATAAAAGACAGGAAATTAATAACACCAAACATAATTCACAAATCACTACAGAAGAAGTGACATTTTTTTAATCATACTTCAAGACTTTAAAATGGATCTTAACACATGCAAAAAATGCTTATACAATATTTTAAGAATATCTTTTAGTAAAGCTTGAATGCCTGGACACCCACAGGAAAATTAATGGGACTGATGTTTTCCTCCTATATAAAGGAAAAATTGTATATTTTGTTCTTCTTCATTGTGAGCCTGAGCCAATATCCACCCAATTCAATGGGAAATTTTTATTATTTTTTAAAATTTGTCTCTAACTTAATCCTGCTGTTGTTGCAGCCAGGGGGTTTTTCATTTGTTGTCTGTAAGACCACACTCTCCCTACGCTGCTCTGTTTTCAAGAGTGCATCTTTTGTGATCTGTTAATCATGGTCAAAGCCAAGTTTACATTTGACTGAGGAGCTCTGGAAATACAAAATTTCAAGTGAAAACCCTCTGGTTCATTGTGATATTTTCTCAGAGCAAAATTTAACTTTTAAATTATTTCAAGTTTTTAGTCATTCCTAGTTTATTTTTCAGTACCATTTCTGTATTTGCATGGTAGACATCTCTTTTTAAGAACACTTTGGAGAATGGTGAGTGCTTTTGAGGGTTGTCTCAGTGGCAATAGAGACAGCTGTATTCCAGACATGGAGGAAGACACAATTGTTTCTTTACCTGGCCGCTTGAGAGGTGGTAGTTTCCATTTTAAAGGACACAGATTAGATATAGGCTTAGAAATGACTGCTGTCAGATCTTTTTTTTTGACAATTTCTTGGATCCACAACCACCACACGAATATTTTAGCTAAGAGTAGCAAAGGGTAAAAGATGAGTAACTGAAGCACATCATTCCAGTTAAAATGAACGAGAACTAGGTGACTAAACACCCTAAGTACCTTTCTGCATTTCCAGACCTGTTAGCATTTGCATGTAATACAGACAACATTGACTTTCCTCATTTCTTGCACAAACGTTGCAAGTGATATTGTGCAGCATCAGGAAAGTCCAAGAGCTGTGAGTGACGTGATGCTAAGTAAAACAAAGATAGCTGAACTTATGAGCCAGAAACATTGCAAAGTATTCAAGATACAGAAAAGAAAATGAAACTTGTGAGATAAACAGCAATTTATTTTTCCTTTAACATCCAGCTGTCTTCTCTTTTAGAAACACCTTATAAGACAACTTTCTGTTTGTTAGTTTCTAAGAAGGAGTCTTATCATTGACTGGGAACTAAGGGCTTACTGATGCCTTTACCCAAGATGCTTAGGGACATTTTTCAATGATTAATAGGGCATTTACTTAACCACATTATCACTTCTAGATGTCTTTAACCGAATTCAAATATATGGATGAAAACACATACGGAACTTATATACAAGCGGAGACAGATTGTGATTTTAAGCTACTTTCTATGTTAAAAAGCAGTCATTGTAAATTTGATCCAGATTCTGAAGCTTGGGCACTGTTTTAGAGCTCACTCTGCACTGAAGTTCACTGGATTTCACAAACACTCTGTCTCTTTGTCTCCATTTTCATAGCACTCTGTTTACAGTTCCTAGTCAAGTCTTCAGAAAGAACACCCAAGACCGTAAGCAGTGACACATTTGATTAATGTAACAAGCCTAATGTTCGGCATTACCACTCTTTTTGTTTTTCTTCTCTCTGTGATAGATTTCTTCTCTTCCATCAACAAGGTCTTCTTCTGAAGAACTATGACAAAGTTATATATTCAGAAGTCTAACACATTTTGGCTTAGGTAAAGTTGATTAACAGCAAATATGACTAAACGAAACAGGTACTCCTACTGCAAAGTACATAGAGCCTTGTTTACTAGTTTTGAAGTGTCAAAAATTTATCTTTATATTGACATTCCTGATATAAAGGAGATCTGGAATACAGGTACAACGACCAGGAGTACATGCTGACAATAATTGGTCACTCTAAGATACTGCTTCTTCACCTTAATTGTTCCAATAACTCTTCAAGATGACACATCAGTGTTCTCTAGAGACACACCTGATGGGTAAAATGTAAAGTAGCCAACCATTTGTTCAGAGACTTCAAAACATCATCTTCAAGATTTAGGGCACTGTGTCAACATAAGGCATCAATACTGTTGTCGGACAGAGGAGTCAGACACCTCATACTTCACCAGATAAAAAATAAAAACAAAAGAGTTACATTTTCTTCCCTACAGGTTAGTCTTAAGTAAAACAAGACAGCATTAATATTATGTGTAACTCTGACAATCATTTGACTACTTCAAATACTCTGTTGAAATCCACCTCTCCCGAGGAAGGAGGCGTTAAGCTATTTCTTTTGCAAAAGCAGTGTTTTCCAAAGGTACATTTGGGCATATATATCTTTGTCTAAATAATTACTGCAGTTATGACTGTTGAAGTTAAGTTACTTTTTCCTCCCTTCTTCCATAACTCCTTCCAAATAATGGCATCAGTGGTCTGTCTATGAAATTTCTGTGTGGACAATGTCTTTTATGGAAGTAAATGATCCCTTTTAATGTTTTAATAGCACATTCACATGAATTTAACTGATTGATACTCATAGCCAGTGTTAAAGTTGTAGCAAACTAGCAAATGCAGGAATTAGAAAAGTTGTCTCACTGTTTTTCTTAATCACAAAATGCAATGACACTCTTATGGTAACCACTGTAAACAAGAGTTGGTGATAGATTAAGAGAATTGAGAGCGCTGCATTCTTGCTGCCTCTTCTAGTATGACAAAGTAAAGTTTCTGTATGTGCTGGCTGGCAGAAAACATAAATTCATTTTTTCCCTTAGACTACAGCCATGTATGTAAAATAGGAACCAAGATCTCCTGGAGTGATGATGCTGTAAGAAGATGATTTGCTGGAAGTATATACTTTTTTATTGCTATTTGCCAAATTGACTTTTTAATTTCTAGACTTGGTTGCAAAATGAGACATACATCAGCAACCTCTAATTAGAGCACCTGCCTGAACTTGAACCTAGATACCTGAGCTACTAACTTGAATCTGAATCTAAAGTTTTGACCAACCCAGTAAGTAAAGTCTGGGAACATGAGTGGTATTGTGGCTTGCAAAGCAGGAGGAGGTGAAGCTCAGTCTGAGTGCACTACACAGAAGTTTGGGAGAGACATTTCAAAGAGAAATTTACACCTTCAGAGGTCATTACAGATTTTTTTATTTTTCCATTGGGGGAAAAGAAAAAATCTTTTCTTTATTTTTATTTAAGGGAAAGCAATGAAAAAAGCACAAGTCAGTCTTCCGTGGGATAAAGACACTGTTTTATTGTGGAAGGATGAATCTGAAATCAGCTGGGAACAGAAAATGCCTTACATAATTGGAAGGCTTCTGGAAATCTATTTCTTGGTATCTGAAAGGACAATTGTAACAGCTGTATAGCTGTATGCTCCTAGCAAGGAGATAATTCTGAAAGGGAAAGCATACAATACAGAATCAAAGTAAAATAAATTAGGAGAAAATAAATTTAATCTGCTGGAAAAAAAGAAAGAAACTAACACTTAGCAAATTCTTACCTAAATATAGCAATTAAGATGGCAGAATCAAAATTAAACAATTATGAAATTAAAATGTCTGTATGCCATGAATTAAAATCACATCAGAGAAAAATTATACTTATCTTTCACAAACCATAGTCTGCAGCTGTAAAGTGTAATACACTTTACAGAGAATATGTCAGAGAATAATCTGTTTTTATCTCTCTGAAGGTAGTGACAAATTCCTTATTGATATGCAGATTCAGATCATATGTTTTAGGGAACTAGGGGCTAGCTTTCAATTAATTTTTGCAGTCAGAATGAAAACTATGTGCATTTCATGGGTCTTTCTTTGACTCACCTATTAGTACATCCAGTCTTGTTTCCCTGCAACTGAGGGATGCACTTTGTTTCTTAACTTCAAGACCAATCAGGAATGCTGAATTAGACATCAGTGGAGAAATAGCTCAAGCTGACTTTCTTCAGTGATCCAACTGACAGAGGTCAGCCATGCTTCTTATATGTGATATAAAGAGGTGCAGATGTATATGAAAACAAATGAAAAAAACACTCAAATGTTTGCATGTAGATATATGCAAAACACACTGCTACAGAAAAATTCCAACAAGAAATTAATTAATAAGTGTTTCAGAGTGAGACACATTTCTAAGTTGTTTCTCTGGCATGTTCTCTCATTTGCATTGCACCCTCTGTCATGCTTTTGATGGGAACTTCAGCATCTCCCTGCTGTTTCTGTAACTGTGTGGCTTCCCTTATACATATGTCAGAGTTATAGATAGGAATGACTGAAGAATCCTAAGGATCTACTGCAATGGTTCTGATTCTCTGTTGTGTTGCAGGTGTGGATGAAATTACAGGTACATATCTTACCTAGACATATCTGAAGACTTTTTTTATTCATTTCATAATGAAGTGTTTTTGAAGGCTAAAGGGACTTTGTTCCCACCAAGACAAAGAAAAACCTTGAAGAATGTTTCATTCTGCTTCTTTTACTTTTTTTGTGCTACTTGTAACACAAGTCCTCAATAAGCCCAGTAGTTCATAATCACTGTGTCATAACCATCTTCAGTGTTTGGAGATGTAAAGGTCAAAGACAGCCTTGCCTACAGTGCCTATGAGATCCTGTGAGGAGGGAGCAGGGCAAAAAGCAAGATCATAACCTTGGGATTCAGCAGAGCAGAATTCAACCTCTTCATGGACTTGAAAAGAGTCCCACAGCATAAGGCCCTGGAGGGAAGTGGGGTCCAAGAAACCTGGTTGGTATTTAAGAATCACCTCTCCAAGTTCAAGAGCAGTCCATCCCAGTGAGGAGGTCAGACCAAAATACCAGGAGGTCTGCATGGATGAACAAGAAGATTCTGACAAAACACAAGAGTATACAGAAAGTGGAAGCAAGTATGGGAAATCTGAGAGGAATACAGAGATGTTGTCTGAGCATGCAGATATGGGGTTAGGAAAGCCAAAGCCACCTAGAGTTGAATGTGGCAAGGGGGTGTTAAGGGCAACAAGAAAGGCTTTTACAAGGCATAAGTAGCAAAAGGAAGACCAGTGGAAATTTGGGCCAATCACTGAATAGGGCAGGGGCCCTGCTGATAGAGGACATGGAGGAGGATGAGGTACTGAATGCCTCCTTCACCTCAATCTTTACTAGCAAGACCATCCTTCAGGAATTCAAGGTCTTAGAAAACAGGGGGAAAGTCTGGAGCAAGGAATACTTACTCTTGGTGGAAGAGAATCAGGTCAGGAAATAGTTAAGCAAACTGGACATACTTAAGTCCATGGGCCCTGTAGGAATTTACCTGGGAGTGCCAAGGCAGCTTTCTGATGTCATTACAAGGCCACACTTGCTAGTCTTTGAATGATCATGGCAACTGAGAGAAGTGCCTGAGGACTGGTGGAAAGAAAATGTCACTTCTGTCTTCAAAAAGGGCAAGAAGAAGGACCCAGGGAATTTCAGGCTCATCAGTCTCACCTTGATCCTGGGAAGATAATGAAACAGCTACTCCTGAAAACCATTTCTAGACTCTTGAAGGACATGGAGATGACCAGGAGTAGTCAGCACGGATTCACAAAAGGGAACTCATGCTTCACTAACCTGATAACCTTCTACAATGACTGGCTTGGTGGATGAGGTGAAAGCAGTTGCTATTGCCTGCCTTGACTTCAGCAAGGGTTTTGACACTCTCTCCCAGAAGATCCTTGTGGAGAAGCTGATGAAGTGTGTGCTGAGATAAGCAGTGAGGTGGATTGAAGGCCAGCTGAATGGCCAGGCCCAGAGGGTAGTCATCAGTAGTACAAAGTCTAGCTGGAGGCTAGTAAGCAGCAGTGTAGCCCAGGGTCAATAATGATTTGGATGATGGGGCAGAGTGTATTATCAGGAAGTTGCTGATCTAACAGAACTGGTGGGAGCAGTTAGTATACCAGAAGGCTGTAGTACCATCTAGATAAATCTTAACATGCTGAAGAAGTGGGTTGACAGGAACATCATGCAGTTCATGGACATTCTAGTGGGCATCAAGTTTGATGTAAGCCAACAATTTTTTGCCCATGTGGCAAAGAAAACCAACAGTATCCTGGGTTGCATTAGGAGTGTTGCCTGCTAGTTGAAGAAGGTGATCCTTCCCCTCTCCTCAGCACTGGTGAGGCCACACCTGAAGTACTGTGTCCAGTTCTGGGCTTCTCAGTACGAAATAGATATGGATATACTAAAGAAAATCCAATAAAGGACTATAGAGATGATTAAGGGACTTGAGCATCTTTCCTGTGAATAACAGCTGTGAGAACTGGGACTGTTCATTTTGGAGTGGAGAAGGCTCAGGAGGGATCTTATCGATGTGTACAAACACCTGAAGGGAGGGTGTTAAAAAGATGGAGTCAGTCTCTTTCTGGTGGTACCCAATGACTGAACAACAAGTAAGGGTACAAACTGAAACACAGTAGGTCTCCTCTGAACATCAGGAAACACTTTTTCACTGTGAGGGTGATCAAGCATTGACACAGGTTGCGCAGGGCTGTTTTGAAGACTCCACCCCTGGAGATAATCAAATCTGTCTGGACATGATCCTGGGCAACCAGCTCTAGGTGGCCCTACTTGAGCAGGGGAGCTGAAGTAGATGACTTCCAGAGATGCCTTCCAACTTCAGCCATTCCATGATTCTGTGATAGCTAACAGTATCTTTGTATATTGACACTGTCAATATTACCTGTCACAGAATCACAGAATCGCTAGGTTGGA